>NC_051182.1:83872094-83927094 GCF_013339695.2 Rhipicephalus sanguineus | reverse complement strand
AACAAAATACTTCGAGAACTGTACCCCTGATCATTCACGCATTTTCATTGTTTAGTTTGTTTTTCAGAATTTTTTTTCTGAATATTGCTACACGCGCTTATTATAATTTTTGTGTGTAATCGCTTGCAACCACACTTGCAACCAATGCCTTACGCAGGTTGCACAGTAATGTCTTGAAAAGTTTCCTATTATTTTACCTTTTACCTCTCAAAGAGTGCGCGCACAACGCGAACAATTGAGTTTACTCTGGAACTCACCTGACCACCAGCAATGACACTGAAATACTCGATGCACACATATAAATGCTGACCAGCCTTAGCACTGATCAAATTATTCCAAATTATTGTGGGCCTACATGTTTGTACTTTGAGTGCCACTTTGTTTCGAGGATAAAGTCCACCCAACGAAGGTTTCAGTTGTACCGGCTGGCACTGGCTTCTTCACCGTCAGCACCGCATGTCAATATTCTTTAGTGTAATAGGCTCAATGTTGTAGCAGCCAACGTTAAACGAGAAGCCTTGAAGCCTTGGAAAAAGGAGAGAAAACCAGCAAAGAGAGAAATATAGCATGCCTTAGTGATTTCCGGAAGGGGGGCGCTTCTAGGATTGTTTAAATGGAACGTACATCCCAAGAAATATTTGACAGTAGTCTATATCAAGACTACTCATTTATTGCAGCGTTTTTGTACATACTCTGTTCGCTTTTGGTTCGAAGACTATCCAGATATAAAATGTTCTGAAAAGCGAAAAAAAAACAAACAGGCTTAAATGCATTTCAAGCAAATGTAGGCGACTAATGCCTCTTCTCAAACAGCAGTCCAACTTACCTGAGCACACAGGCTCTAGCGCTGTTAAAAATATTTTTGGATCCTTGCATTGTTTCTGGAATATGGATTTGCAGCCAAATGGAACGTTTTTCACGGCATCTTCTTTAGCCCACATGGTACATTCGCACCGCCCTGGAAAGAAGTTCACATGATCTCAAATAAATATGTATTCAAACACTTCCATATTTGAGTAAAGTTTCATGACTTTAACTGACTGAAAACCTATTTCACCCGTAACAATGGGCCAGCCATATTGAAAAGCAGCAAAATTATCGTATTTTGTCTTCAGGCAAGCTTGTCAAATTTTTACTTTCAAATAATCAAATGATGGTTTTCGACTGAGACGACCCATTAGCATCAACAGGATCCTCAGAGCGCAATATAGGGAGGTAGGTTTAGAAAACAATTTAGATTTTTAAGTATGTATAACCACCGGGGTTAAGAAAGAATAAAGAACTTGTGCATTTACGTGTATCTTTTTTGAATATACGCCGTGAAGCTGTAGCAGAATTTTTTTTGCAAAACAGGAAGAAAAAAGCACAGTTCCACTGGGAGCTCGCATCGAAGAGTGTGATAGCGTCATATTGTAATTTTGCACGAAGGAAGGCTGGCGCCTAACGATTTTGGAGCCAATCTTGCGTAACCCGACAATGCATACGTGGCTTTAAGTGAACGTCGTTAGGGCCAATGGACAGCAGATCTGAGGGGAAGCCTTAGCGATGACGTTCGAAGTGTTGCAAAGCTAGACGAACATGCGCATGTTTAGCACTGAACACACCTCATCTCCATTTGACAATCTGCATGTCTCCTACCTGCAACCCGCCTCTCCCTTCCATGCGCCTCCGCTGGACTATGCATGCTCTTCCCCTCATTACCGTCATCCCCACACTCCTTTCACTCTTGCGCCCCTTGCTACACTGTACCATACATGGCTATGCTATTGCAAATCAGTTATACACAATCCCTCAAGGTAACGAAAGGGTAAATAAATGAAAATTGACAACCACTTGTTTTTACTACAAAGCCGCCAGAAAATCTAAGCGGGTTTCTGAGAAAAAGAGCTTCTTAGTCGCCTAAAAATGCATCCTGGTCCGAGGATCGAACGGCGGACCAATGCCTCTCCGCCGCTGTTGATATGTACTAATGGACCTAACCAGGAAACTATCAATTGGCAGCGCGAGGGCGAATTCATCGACAGCTAGAAGCACATCGACACATATTGCAAATAAGTTCGACGAAATCCCACATTGTCGAGGAAGGGTGAAGGAAGGGAAATCAACAACCACCTGTTTAGTAGCTGTTCGGTAATGTACGTTTATCGACGAGCCGTTGGATGATGTCGAACGAGTAATCGCGCGCGTCATCGCTCAGGACTGCATCATTATTGTCAGAGTTCACTCTGGAGCAGGGACTTCTACAGCGTCCATGCTCCTTCGCGTGAGGAACGACATGCCGGGTGCTTCCTGTGCGCTAAAGAGCCAACTCTGGTGATTTTTTTTACATGTCCAAGTGATGGTCCTTCTATGTTCCTCAGATGATCCTGTCACAGGCCAGATATTACGAATACTCGGCTAATTAGAAAAAAAATAAGCCGTGGCAAAGCCTTCGAACTGTAATTGGTTGTCTCCTCCAGCGCCTTCTATAGTGGGCTGTCCTCTTCGGCTTCATTCTTAAAGAACGCCGCTCGTTCTGCGAGTCCGTGCTCCGTCTTAACTGTTGCCAGCGTGCATCGTCACCGAGTGCCGTCCAATAAACGCCTTTAGCAATTGTTGAGGTGTGCTGTGCCCTCAAAACAACTTTGATCCCTCTTTGATGCCTCTGGCACTGCGGTACCCAACACTTCCAGCTGCCATGCGTCAAGATATCAGCACGCAAACTCCTCCTACTTCACCGACCGCACACCCCGGTGTCACTCGTATCCGCGACCCACCTATCTTCACTGGCGACGATGACACCGACGTGGAGGACTGGCACGCAATTTACGAGCTCGGGAGCGTACCCAACAAATGGGACGAGGCAAGCAAGTTAGTATATCTTGTTGTTGGGCTAGTTGATATATGCTTACTGAGATACAAAAAAGACGTGTACCATTGAGGAAGGATTTAAGAAAAAACAGAAAAGGCCGTCACTCGCAACTAACTTTACTCTCAGAACAACAGCGTCATATGTAGTCGCAGCAACCATGCGAACGCACATCGCTTCACACGCTCGTCAAAATACACGCGGTATGAGTGACAAAAAAGACAATCGAAAAAAGATCCGAAGAAACTAAATGCGCCACCTCGCAGAGCAACAGAAGTGTCCCTTACACACATATGTCTCTTCTTTTTAATGTAGTATGCTTCCAAGATTTCACGCGCTACGGTATCATTACTTTTCTCAAGAAAGGATGCACTGACCCCAGTATTCTCGAACGGGCCTCGACTTGAAGTTCATCCTTCACTCCACCGAGTTAATCACAGCGCCACTGCCCGACTAACAATGATGTCGCGATTTTCAAGACTTTGTGCCGATTCTTGCTCATATGCAGTGACAATTTCTACCTAGGGGTGGCGCTGCCATAGTCATTTTCGAGTAAGGTGGAGCGTTGAGTGGAGACACGTTCTAGATTACGGGGGTGAAAAACCCAGGCTCATATTTGCAGGAACCGCACTGCACAGGTAAATGTGCTGAAAGTTTCGTTTTCACGGAAAGTTCATGCTCCCTAACTCTGTCATTTATACACCGGCATGTTTGGCCGATGTAAACCCTACCGCAACTAGGAAGGATCTCGTACACCACGCCATCCAAGCAGGCGACCTAAGCCCTTGCGTGCTTCCTCCCACAGGGTGGGGCCCTCGGTACAGCAGAAATTCGTAGGCACAGGCTAGCCAACTTGCGGGCCCCGAGTACACCAAAAATAGCTTGGACCTGTTAGCGACGTTCTAAATGTCGTGAGCAATCTTGTGCAAGTGTGGCATAACCATGGGCTTTTTTTCCTTCGGATGCCTGTTTCTCGATCCCTTCAATTCAGTCCCTTCAGTCACCACAGTCTCAGAAGACCTCCTTCAAAAACTTGTCGCCCACACCTGACCAGTCCGCGTTGCTCGCAGAAGTGAAGTTATTCGTGCGCAAGAAATTTGCATGTCAGTTCTCCTCATGGTCTTCGCATCACGTTCTACAGCTGTTGACAATACTTCTATATCCTCTCCACCGAGCGATTGCGCAGGGTATGGCGGAGGTCATGCTTCAACACCATAGGCACCCTCTGCCTCCTCCCCTACTGAGTTACGCTGGAGTTGTACCCAGGACACCCTGAGCGATCCCCGCGGCTGGCACCCTGAGTTACGCCGAATCCGCTGCTAGACCTCTGTTCTTCGAAGCGGGCGTGCCGGCTACATACACCGACATCGTCCCAAGGCCCGACAGCAGCCAACCATGCAGTTATATCAGCAGCTGGCCCGTCAATCGCGTCCTGCGACATTAGTGGCACCTTCCCCAGCATACTGATGGCACACATTCGAGAACGATCCTACCCGCTTTGCATGCGGTTACGTCGGTTATGTGACACTTTACATCAATCGCGTGCAGCCGCCTCGAGTCGCATAACTCGTCAACAGGCAGTCCAGAAACCCATACTACGACCAACCTCCGCCTATGTGACCGACATCACGCCCAGCTCCATGTACTCGCCGCTCTCCGCCTCTACGACGTCACTCACTGTCGCAAATGCGGCCACGTCTGGTCGCATGAGACCAGAAAAACTAGTCGTCGCAGTCCACGAGGCAAAGGATGCGATGCTATTGAACTGTCAAAGCGCTCAGCAACGCCCACGAACATGATAGACGTGCTTGTGGACGCTGTTCGCACGTTCGCCCTTATCGGCACTGGAGCCAGCGCATCTGTTATGGACGCAATGTTTAGCCATTTACTACGAAATGTGATGACGCCACTTTGTGGGATGTCCCTCCGTACACTTAGCGCCCAAAGTATTCATCCAACGGATATATACACGGCTATTCAGGACGCCGCGTACGACGTCGAACTTATCATAATTGCTGCATGCTCTCAGGACGTCATTCTGCGATGAGAGTTTTACTCCCGCCAAGACACCGTAATTCATTACGCACCAGCGCAAATAGAACTCGCGCCGTTCTTAGATTTCATGCAGGGAGACCGACCATTGGCTTCGAGCAAGATACGTCTGAAAGACGATACCAAAGTGCCACCAAACTCGTCAACGACTCTGTCAGTCTACTGCGCCGGCCTCTCCAACACCGTTGCATTCCTTTCGCCATCTGAGGGCATTTGCACTAAAGATCCTTGCTGGTGCCATTTGCGACCGTGCAAGTCACTCAGGGCAGCGCCGATATTTTTGTTACCAATCTACCCCCGTGCATTCTTACTTTAGCGCGACAGGAATGTCTCGGCAGAGCGGAACCCCTCGAAGACGCACCGATGACACCAGTTGCACTACGATCGGCGTTGTTTCTACGTCTGCTTCGTCACCACCTGCATTTAGTTCGTCCATTGCTAACAAATTTACGTCGGTCCAGTGTTCCCAGCTTGTGTGTCTGTTGGAAGAATATCGCTCATCTTTCGATGTCGCGCAAACTTCTCCTGGCCGCACGTTCGCTGTACCGCACAGCATTGACCCCGACGCACAACCGCCATCGCGTCAACGTCCATATCGTGTATATCCCGCAGAAAGTAAGCTAATTAACAAGCAAGTCCACGAAATGCTTCGAGGCGGTGTTATCCGACCCTGCAACAACCCCTGGGAGTCTGCTGACGTTGTTGCGAACAGCAACGGTTCTGTGCTGTTCTCCATGGACTATCGACGGCTCAACAAGATCACACGTAAGGATGTTTATCCACTACCGAGAATAGACGACGTGATCGACAGCCTACAAGGCGCAGAATTCATTTCATTTCTCGATTTGCACTTAGGGTACTGACAAATACCCATGGCTCAAGACGCTCTACTGAAAACAGTCTTTGTCAAGCTCGACGGCTTGTACGAATTCAACGTCAGACTGCTTGGACTGCGAAATGCGCCCGCGACCTTCGAGCGCTTAATGGATACTCTTCTGCGCAACTTGAAATGGCACACGTGCTTGTGCTACTTCGACGACGTCTTCATTTCCGCTCCAGACATCTCCATGCATCTTCGATGCCTGTGGCATGTTTTCACGCGTTTGAGCGACGCCGGGCCACAAGTGAATCTAAAGAAGTGCCGATTTGGAGCACGGTAGCTGACAATACTAGGCTACGTCGTGTCCAAGGACGCAATCCTCCCCGACAAATCCAAACTTCGCATTGGTCGAATTTCAGAACCTACGTCCGTTAATGAGCAGTGCAGTATCGTGGTCGTCAAAGTAGTCGTGAAAGTGTGACGACGCGTTCGCAAAGCTCCGTCGTTTCTTGACGTCTCCTACCACACTACGCCACAACGACCGTACGGTCCCTACAGAGGTACACATGGGGGCAGCGGCGTTGGCCTAGGCGCTGTCTCTGGGTACCGCAAGCCAGGCTTCCCTGCATAAGTCGTGGTATATGCAAGTGGCACGTTCACTAAAGCCGAGACCATTTACTTCGTCACGGAAACGGATGCCTTGCGATCACCTGGGTACTTACGAAGTTCTGTTCTCATTAAGGCAAAAGCCTTAAATACCTCATCAAACGCAAAATTTGACCGTCTGCGTCGGTGCCTCACGCCTACGGCGTCCGGGACGATCGATGCATCGCCGAGCGATGCATTTGTGACGTCACAATGACCTCACACCTTTTGACGATTTGTGACCTCATTGCGACGTCATAAGTTTTGGCGTGACGTCACGTAACGTCACGCAAACGTAATGATGCCGTCATGATGACGTTTGGCATCAGGCTGCCATCATCGCATGCCACCGTAGCTTGGTCAAAGGTGGTTCAATCACGGAGGCAACGCATAACCGGGTGAGGTGTCTCTGATCTTGGAGGCAATGCAAAGCCACTGAGCGTGCAAAAGCTTTAGATGGGTGGCGGGGCAGCATCAATACGTCAACTGAGAAAAAAATGAACATGGCTTTCGCCGTCGAGTCGTCCTAAGTGACCGCGTAGAAACCCCGTGAGTTTTTCTATGAAATTTGTTATATTCCAATAGGTCCAGGTTCATGAAATACAACACAGACAAGAACGACCCTCCCATCACACGACGCGCCGATTACCGTATATGAATAAGCCCGATCACGGTAGACAGAAAATTGTTCCGTACAGTAATGTTCGCACACGTGCACTTTTCAGCCGGTATGGTATTACCTACGTTACGTGCGGTAAACCGTCACTGGCAGCTAGAACACTCTAATATGTTGACGAAGGGTAATCGTTAGCTGCGAGTGCTTATTGAGTGTTAAGGGGAATCGTATGCAGCCCACGACGGAACAACAGTTGCCACCCTTCGCACGCAGCGCCCACAAAGAACTGAAATTCGCACGCTCATGCAACGAAGCGCTGGCCAAACAAAGGCAATGGTTAACTTGGTGCCAGCAGACTGTACGGGTACCTCGGTTCCTTCACTTCCATCGGTTTGCCTAAATGACACACACACACACACACACACACGCGCACACACACACACACACACACACACACACACACACACACACACACACACACACACACACACACACACACACACACACACACACACACACACACACACACAATGCTGCGAATAATTGTGGAAAGCTAGATCGGAGTGTCGAGACAATAAAAAAAAAATCACAGCATATCGACGGAGTGAATGATAATGAGTGGGCGAAGCTGCGGAGGTTCATCGGTAAACCGTGAATCTTCCGTGAATTCTGCCCAGTACATCATCACCGACGTGAGATCGGGCGCGTTTATACTAAAGGTTCGATGAGTTATGACGACTTGCAGCTCACTTTAATTTTACATGTACGCTGTGAATATCATTGTTTAGAAAACCATTGCTTTGGAAAACATCTGGCGTCTTTCGTTAAGCAGCTGGCGTCTTTTCGTTTTGCTTTAGAAACATCTGGCGTTCTTCCGTTCTGCTTTTACAAAACATCTGGCGTCTTTCGTTGGTTTATTTCATCAATGAACGGCGTTTTGAACAAAATTTTTATTGTTTAATCACGCACAGGAGGAATCTCACCAGGCACTACCTTGGAGGTAAAGAGTGGCTGCTAATGGGAATGAGAGACAGAAGAAGTCGGCTTTTAGCTACCACTGCGAATTTTTTATTGTTCAACAACGCACAGGAAAAATCTCCCACCGACACCACCTTGGAGGTCAAAGCGTAAGACTGGTTACGCACTACGACTACGACTACGAGGGACGAACGGGTACCGCCTTAAGGAGCTTCGCCCCTAAAAATTCATTTGTGAGGGGGGGGAGGTGATTCTTAAAAGGAAGAAGGAAATGTAAATGGAAATTAGGTGTGGAGTGCACGATAACTGTCTCTCAGGTGAGGACACCTCAACCGATACACTCACGGGGGATTGGGGATTAAAGGGACAGTGAGAGTGAAAAGAGTATGGTAAAAGAAGAAAAAGGAAGGTATGAGTGGAAAAAAACAGTGAGGGGGTAGGGGGGGGGGCAGGAGAACGGGAGTCCGAGTCACCGTGGTGAGCGGCTAGAAAATTCGTTCGACTAGGCCGGCATCCTCGAGAAAAGCGAGTAGGGCCGCAAGGGCTGATCGGCGACGGTGCACGTGGCTGGTGGGATGGAGCAAGTCCTGCAGGGTCGCACACGGCAGTCCGACGAGGCGGTACTTCATGGCGAGCCGCTTCCGCGCTGTGTTGACAGAAGGACAGTCAAACAATAGGTGGCACAGGGTTTCGATCGCGCCGCAATCGGTGCAGTTCGGTGCAGCGGCGCCGCGAAGACGATGCCTGCGTTCCGCGGGCCACACAGAACCGGTCTTCAAGGCAAGAAGAAGCGCGCGCTCGCGGCGAGCGATACCAGCGGCTGGGATGGGATGAGGGGGGTGTCCGGAGGCGACCCGTGCGTCAGGATGCTCGCGCACCAGCTCCCGGCGAAGGTTGTTGCGTGCCGAGTCGAACGAGCTGGCGTAATCCGTCAGCGAAGTCTCGGCGGAGTGTGCTCGTTTTGCGAGTTCGTCTGCAGCCTCGTTGCCCGCGATGCCGACGTGTGAAGGGAGCCACTGAAGGACCACATCACAGCCTCGTTCCTGGAGGGCCAGCAGGCTGAGAGCGGCACGCTGAGCAAGAAGGGGGCCTCGTTCCTCCCTCGCGAGCTGGCGGAGGGCAGGTTTCGAGTCGCAGAAGATTGCTGCGCTCGTGACGGCCGGCGAATTGCGCAGGAGGTCTGCAGCCAGCTGGAGCCCGACTAGCTCAGCTGTTGTTGAGGATGCACAGTATCGCAAGCGGCACTGTCGTTCCGAGCTGAGCTGAGGGGCTATGCAGGCGGCCGCGGCTGAGCGATCCTGCAGGACGGACCCATCGGCGAACACCTGCGTCCTCCCGGCCAGGTCCTCATACATCCGCGCCGCGGCCTCCTGAGCAATGGCACTGATGGGGGTGTGGCGTTTGGATCGAATGCACGGCAGGTGCAAGTTCACTCGAAGGGGCACTCGACGGTGAGGGGGTGGCCAGCGCGAAAGGCGTGCGGGGTCGTCAGCCACAACACCGTCATAGACGTCGATAAGTTGGCCGACACGTGAGTTTGGCATAGCACGTAACCGCGAGAGGAGGGGACCTGCATCAGGCGCTCGGTGGAGACGCTGCAAGTGGCACAATGCGCGCAGGTCCGCCGTGAGCGACGCAGGCCACGCACGAGCCTCCGCGAGGGTCTCGGCCACACGAGAGCCACGAGGCATTCCGTGACACATGCGGATGACTCGGCGGTGGTCCTAGTCGATCAGTCGCCACTGTGGCGCCTGGAGTTTGCAGATCGGCAGTGCGTAGTGGATGGCAGACAGAGCCATCGCCTCGTAGATGGTGCAGGCGAAGGCAGCGGGGCATCCGTTGCCGCCTGCGAGTAGTTTGCGCACGGCCGATTCCACGCGACGCGTCGTCTGTCGTACACGTCGAACCGCCGGGAACCATCGGAGGCGATTGTCTATCGTCAGGCCGAGGTAGCGGACGTTGCTACTCCAAACTATTGGTGCACCATCCAGCTGAAGGCACGGAAGACGTCGTCGGGCTTCAGCAGGAGGGTGGACGACGAGGGCCTCGGTTTTCGGCGCCGACATCGCGAGTCCGATGTTTCTCACGAAGGCGGCCACACATTGGAGGGCCTCCTGCATGCAAGCGCGCACCACCGAGCACTTTCGGGTCGGACCACGCACATACAATGCGACGTCATCAGCGTACACCACTGCGCGAACAAGGAACACAGCCGTTTCTTGTAGGCACTTGACGAGCGGCGCGAGTACCAGATTAAACAAAAACGGGCTGAGGACGCTGCCTTGTGGGACGCCACAGCTGACAGATCGCGGCGCACTTGTCGCCCCGCCCACGCGCACAGTAAACGTTCGGTCAGTGAGGAAGGCCTGAACGTAGTTCAAGAGTTTGCCCTCAACACCGAGCGCGCGCACAGCACTGAGGATAGACGAGTGGGGGAGTGAGTCGAACGCCGACTTTATGTCAAGGAGGAGTAGGATGGCCATTTCTCCATCGTGAAGGGCCTGCTCGAGGGTGCTCACGACTGCTGCAATGCAGTCGATAGTCGCGCGATGTGGCCGGAATCCACACTGCTCTGGTGGGAAAGCGTTGCGCAACTCCGCGATCCACTGTAGCCGGTAAAGAGCCATCTCCTCCATAGTTTTGCCCGCCACAGAAGTGAGAGAGATGGGCCTGTATGACGTCACCGATCGCGGCGGTTTACCTTGTTTGAGGACAGGGATCACAGTCGCGGAACGCCATTCTTCTGGGAGGACAGCAATGGAGAAAACTCTGTTGAATGCATCCAACAAGAGTGGGCGCTGGGAGGCATCCAGGTTTCTCAACAGCTTATGAGTGATTTTGTCCGCTCCAGGGGCGCTGCGCTTGCGCTTTCTGAGGAGAACCCGTTCCCGTTCGTAGAGGGAGAAGTCATCCTTGCAGAGAGAGCGAATGTCAGCTGAGGTGATAGGATCCACGGAAGGGAGAGGGGGTGCGGCGTTTGTCGTGACACCGCCAGCGCTCCCCGCTCTAGGAGGGGAAGGAGGCGCGAAAGAGGCGGCAAGCAGTTCAGCAAGCTCCCTTTCAGTCATGCCCTGCGCAACGGCTATGGCGAGCACTGGGTAGCGCGACACTTTCGGGCTTATCAGGACGCGCATGATGTGCCAGCCGCGGCGACGTCCTCGTGGATCACTCAGAGAGGAACAGACGCCCGTCCAGCTGCGGTCGCGTAGCCGCTGGGCGTGCCGCCGGCACACAGCGTCGAGTCGGTTGTACTCTGTCCATGCGCCGGGGACCGAGGAGCGCAGCGCCCGCCGCTGTGCTCGTTGGCGCACTGCGCGGAGGTTGAGCAGCTTGATGTCAGGGCAGGGCGTGCCGGCGGGAACAACACAGCGCGTTGTGGCACGCTCAGCACAGTCCGCGATGCGCGAAAAGAAATCATCACTGCTCTGCACGCTCGCGCACAGGTCACGGAAAAGTGGCCACCGTACAACACTGTATTCACGAACAGCACCACGGCTGGGGTGGCACGGGAGGAGTGTGATCGGGTAGTGATCAGAACCAGCAGTGTCAGCCTGGCGTTTCCACTCGTAGGAGCAGCGTTCTGACACCAGCGCCAGGTCAATCACTGTCGAGGCCGCACTGCGACGGATGAAGGTGGGTTCCCCGGAGTTTAGTACGAGCAGTCCCACCGAATTGATCACGTCGCATAGGTCCCTACCGCGCGCATCCGTGGTACGGCAACCCCAGCTGACGTGGTGCACGTTGAAGTCTCCACACAGTACGTGGTCACGCGCGAGCACGGCGACAAGGCGCGGCACAAACGCGCAGCTGGCCGCGACAACTGGGCGCACATAAACACTCGCGACAGAAGTGTCCACGCCGTCCACACGGACCGTGGCAGCAACGCACTCACTCGTCTCACAGCATAAATGTTCTGTGGGGACAAGCGCATGAGCGAGTGTGTCACGAATGTACAAACCGGCGCGCGGCTTCCCGGGCGGGTGGGCGGTGTCACAGCACGGCGCATTATTGCACTCAACCAGCGCACACTGCATGGAGCTGCTGTAGCCGATGTAGCCGGGCAGCGAAACATCCTCCACGCGAACATACGTCTCCTGCAAAGCAAGGACGTCGTAGTCGCGCAGGGGAAGGATCGCTGCGAGCTCTGCTTGTCGGCGGCGCAGTGAACGGCAGTTCCACTGCAGTATGCGTGGCCTAGACTCGTGTCGATCACTCGCCATCATTTGTTAACGCAAGGTGGGTGGCCAGCGCTGCAGCACAGAGCGGGCGAACGGGGCAGCCGAGAAGGAGAAAATCCATAGCGGCTGTCAGCGCTGCCGAGAGCACAGCGATCACAGAGTTTCTCTTGTCTGTGGTGGTTTGTGAGTCCTTTGCAGACGGAAGACCAGCGGCCGCCGCGTACGAAAAGTTCTCGCAAACGATGGGGTGGGCACGGGACATGGTGGTAGAGCCGGGTGTTGCTGGGTCTCCTGTATTCTGTCCACGCGCGATAGCGAGCGCCTCACGGCGCGAGATTGGGAGCGACGATTCGGCGCGCACTTCCAACAAGCGCCGCTCTTCCTGCCAACGAGGGCAGCGGGGCTCGGTAGCAGGGTGAGCTGCGCCACAATAAAAGCACCTCGCCTTCTTCGCGGTGCACTCACCGAGGGAGTGCGGTCCGCCACAACGCACACATCGCCGCTCAGACGTGCACGTTACGTCCGTGTGCCCATAGCGTCCGCAGAGCTCACACTGGGTTGGTCGTGGACGGCGAGCACGCACGGGCCGGCGCTGTTTGAAAAGTTCCACATCAGGGGGAGCCTTGTTGCCGGCGAAGCGCACAATAACGTGGCGACCAGAGCGAGAGCACTGAAGGACAGGCAACCGTGACGCGATGTTGGTGCGGATCGAATCCTCGTCTAGCGCGGGGTCGACGTTATAGATGACGCCGCTGCAGGTGTTCGTCGACGCCTGCTTCGCGCGCACAGCAATGCCGCAGATGTCAGCCACAGCGAGCAGGGGGTCGAGTGGAGCTCCAGCGGTATCGTCGACCGCGACGACGTTGCGACCGAAATTTACGCGGACGCGACTGACGCCCTCCAGAGGAGCCTAACAGGAGGAGATGGCTTCCTGTGTGGCTGTTCGGAAAGTTTCCTCACCGCCGGTCTGTAAAGTACCGTCTCCAGCTGGGTGCCGGGGCTTGTGTGCCGCGGGGGCCGGGGGCGTGGGTGCTGGCAGCGGGCTTCTCAGCACGCTGAGACCGACGCCCGGTGTTGATGGGAACACTTGGTGCGCAAAGCTCTGTAGCGCTCGGGGCCCCAGTGGGGGAGAGGGCGGGGAACTCTTCAGCCGTCAGCTGTCCCAGCACGCCGCTGGCGCGAGCGAGTGGGGAGGAGGGCACGCCATTCACGGGCTCCTTTCCCTCAAGAATGGGCAATGGCTCGCCTGACCTTGCTGTGCACGTGTGAGCGGGAGCTGCGTTCCCTGGAGTCAGCTGTGCTTCCTCCGTGACGTCAGCAAAGGGGGAAAGGGGCCTGGTGGCTTCATTCAATGAAGCTGATGAGGCAGTGATTTCTTCGCTCCCCCCTTCGATGGGAGGGGGAGGGTTCTTGTTTGACAAGGGGCAATGTCCCTCCTGGTTCCCCTCTGGAATGCCAATGCGGTCGTTACCCTCCTGCATAGGCGGAGACTACGGGGGGGCTCGGGGGCTCGAGCCCTCCCCGAACTTTCCCAGGGGGGGCGTAGCCCCCACCGGAGCACAGAGAGGTGGATCCTGATATGTAGTTCAGAAGTGTAACCGTGAGGTGCAGAATCGTCTCAGCAAAGAGTCTCAGCAAAGCTGACAAACGTCGGGCTCTCATAAACTTGGCTGGAGCCGTTTGAACCTCCTAAAACTACTTTCCCATTCAGCACTAACACATGTCCTTCTCTTTCCTTCCTTTCGTTTACCCCCCCCTCTCTCTCTCTCTCTGTGCAAGAGGGAACTTACAATGAGGCTTGGCTTTCCTGCAGTATGTTTTAAAAGCCTTGAGGCTGATTTCCCACCTTCGCATGGAATGTGGAGAGTGAACACGCTTAGAGCGAGAAAAAGTCTGGGAACAAGAGGTTTTGTGGGAAAATATTCCTGCTGGAAACTTACAGGTGTTTGCAAAGTGTGCGCCGGGGACGTGCGAGGTGATTTGCGAAGTAGTTGGAATTGTTCCGATTCTGTTAAGATTGTGGAAGTTGAAATGGCTCCAGCCACAGTTTCAAGAAAGCCCGACGTTTCGGGACCGATTCGGTCCCTTCCTCAAAGGGTGACTGAGTTGGTCATGGAAGCATCGCCACGTCTTGTTCTCTCACCACGGCACCGGCTTTCCCTTTCTCTCACGTTTAAGCGAGCGGTTCACGTTTCCAGGTGTGTGCTGAATATGCCAAGACTCGAGCAAGAGCCTTCTTCCCGGATTCATTTCTGTTTCTAGAACAGAATCGCCGTCAAAGTCGATTTTATGGTCGTGCTTATCACGGTGCTCTGCAAGAGCGCTGCGCTGCGCTTCCATCTTCCTGACGTCGTTCTTGTGTTGGCGTATTCTCTCCTGGAAACACTTGCACCGTAAATGTGATAATACAACCTGCTCCCTCGCACGCTTTATGCATTAATTGTGGCGCACAGCACCAGAGCAGCATGCCGCCATAAACATTGGTCACGCTTTCCAAGCTCTTGTTGTTTCTAGATTCCAGTGCACATGAACTAGCTGTGAAATGAGCCTAATTAAAGCGGGAACCCTAAAGAAAAAAAAAAAAAAACGCATTTCAGCTGCCGGCTTCCCGTCGTCAGAGCAAGGTTCCGTGAAGCAAGGTGGCATCAAGTTTTCCTACTTAGCACTTCACAACGACTGCAGTGCCCGTGCCTCCAGTGATGGGCCTCGTGCACAATAACACTAAAGAGATACAGGAAGTATAACTGTAATGACAAATTGTCGTATTACGATCACATTCATGCCATTCTTACTGTGAACTGAGCTTTAAACAAGCGAGAAAATAACGAAAAACTGAATGATATTTGCTAACGTCCCTTCAAGCTTTTCGTAGGGATAACAGACGCAGTCCGGTCGAGAGCTATTCATCGTGATGTCTCCCTCATTCGTTTTCATTTTGCTTCTGCCTGTGAGTGGGGTGGTAATAATTCAGGGACCAGGTGTAGTCTGACCCCGGTGATGTTGACGTCGTTTATACGAGCGCGCTTCGCAGCGATTCTGCGTCGAATTTCACGCGTGTTCTGATGCTATGCCGCAGAGAACTATGGGGCTTCTATGGTTTTGATCACATGGCACATTTCTCTTCACTGGCACCCTCTCACCTGCTCTTCGGATGTGTGCCGCATTCCACGGGCGGATTGAGTGGCCCTGCGTGGCCCTGCCGGGTCTCTCCTCACTTCACGCCGCCTTTGCTCCAGTTCTCCAAACGGAAATCGCCATTAATAAAAACTCAAAATGAAAAAACCAGCAGATCCCACACAATGTGGGAATCGATGTAATGCGAAGCAGCCAGCAAAGAGCTGCATACGTCGTCTTGTTTGTCATTGAGACAATCGAAGTCATTCATGTCGTGACATCTAGTTCACTATATATCGCAAGTTTGTCATGAATGCATGCATGTACAATCTGGTATATGCCATGCTAATGAAACGTATATTCTGGTATATATATACGATGCGTGATCTGCTATATATGTTCGTCACGCACTCCTGCCACGCCATACAAATTGTAGTATATATCCAGTTGAGAAAACGGCCGTAAGCGCACAATGAGCGTGGCGTCTAAATCATGCCCTACATGTCATGCATGTCATGATTTGCATGTTGCCACCTGTTATTTATGTTCTTCACACAGTCACGTCACGCCATACCAATTTTAGTGCATATCAAGTTAGCGAAACGGCCGCGAGCGCACCATGAGCGTGGCATGCAAGTCATGCTGTACATGACATGCGTGTCATGATTTTCATATTAACTCCTGTAATTTATGTTCGTCACACAGTCATATCGCGCAATACCAATTTTGGTGTATGCCAAGCTAGCGAAACGGTCGCCAGAGCACCAAGACTGTGGCATGTAAATCATGTCGTTCATGACATGCATGTCATGATTTTCATGTTATGACCTGTCATTTATGTTCGTCATACAGTCATGTTACGCTATACCAATTTTGGTGTACATCCTATTAACGAAACGGCCTGGAGGGCACAAAATAGATAGATAGATAGATAGATAGATAGATAGATAGATAGATAGATAGATAGATAGATAGATACGCTCAAAGTCGCAGAAGTTCGCTAACAAATGCTTCGCCTTTAATACGCGTGTACATAAACAGTATTCGTCAAGTGGACGCCTCGCACGCCGTCGACAAAAAGCATGGCTTCGCTTTCCGTCGGTTGCTGCCAGACATATCGTACGCAGAAAGATTTGCCGCGAGAGCAATGCAATCTTGCTTCCGTGGCGAGCGCTTCTCTGCGATGTTCAAAATCGCATCCATCGCTGCAATCACGAGCGAGCTTCGCAGCGATTCTGCGTCGGATTTCACGCGTGTTCTGCCGCTGTGCCGCAGAGAACTATGGGGCTTCTATGGTTTTGATCACATGGCACATTTCTCCCCACTGGCGCCCTCCCACCTGATCTTCAGATGCATGCCGCATTCCACGAGCGGATTGAGTGGCCCTGCATGGCCCTGCTCTCACTGGTCCGCTGCGACTCTCTTCACTTCGTGGCGCCTCTGCTCGAGTTCTCCAAAAGGAAATCGCCATTAATAAAAACGCACAATGAAATACGTGTGTACATAAACAGCGTTTGGCAACTGACGCCTCGCATGCCTTCGATGAAAGCGAGGCTTCGCTTTCCGTCGTTTGGAGCCAGGCTTCGTACGCAGGAAGAGCTGCCACCGCCGCAAGAGCACGGGGGTCATTGCACACTCACTGAAATGCCATCCTGCTTTTACGGTGAGATATTCGCTGCGAGGTTCAAAGTCTACAAACACATCCATCGCGGCAATCGCGAAAGCCACGGCCATTTGCACGCGTGGTGTGTGGTGGCGCTTTATAATTCGCTGAGAGCAATCAGATTCGTGACGACACCGCTTGAGGACCGAGTCTGGGGCGGGAGGCCTGCTTGTTTTTTGAGGAATACCTGGGAGTTTGTGAGCGAGAGTGTGCATCAAGTAATTGTTTGTGTGTACGAACTTTTGGTTGTTGTTGACATGGACAATCAGGAGCCCTGAGTGTGTTAGTTAGTATATAGGCCCTCCTACTTATATTGGCACATGCTCTTGGAGGCGTGGTCTTTGTGTAATGAAATTAAAGTGTTTGGTGTTCTTGCCAACTTGGGGGTCGATCTATAGAAGCTAGAAACGAGGGTCAGTCGACCGAACGAGAGCGGTCGAGGAGACATTCGTATGTTAAATATTTAGCTAAGTGCATTGAGGTCTTTCTTAGCTCCACAGGCATTGAGTATTGCGTCTCCGGATTGAACACGATATCCTAGCGTCAGGCCAGAACCAATCGCTACGCAAGACTCCATTCCTGCAAACCCCGAGTCCAAACCGCTGCTCACTCGTCCAGAGCTTGTCACCACGACGAGGGACGTCTTCGCAACAGAACTCCTGCCCAACTGTGAGTATTTTTACGTACGTTATTGTTTTCCGCACGGAGTATTGCCACTACGCTAGCACCAGCTGATGAGTGCATAGAGGCGCTTTATTCTCGGAAAAATTATAAAGGGTGTCCCAGCTATCACGCAGCACGACTTCCAAAAAGGAACGGCGTTACGTGAAGCAAACCTAGTACACATTGTTCCAACTTCCTAGTACACTGGAGCAGCCACTACTAATTTTTCGTTAATGATAATTAAGGAGTCATAATTATATTTGTAACTGCAGCAAAAGGGAGAGTTGGGCTAGTTGGTTTGCGTTCATATTGAAACAGCAGAAAAGACGAGTGCACAGAAAGACTAGACAACACAAGCGCTTTGTAACTCCATAATTATAAAAATGTCAATGAGGCATATGTGGGCATGTTTAAATGACATCTAACTCTGCTACTTTGAACAACGTCGCATTATTTCCTGTTGATAAAGAAAGCCCGCGAAATCTGAAAAATGCCACGTTCTGACATTCCCGAAAACGCAGACTAAACCCCAGGCCTCTGAAGTTGTTTACATCCATTTCCTCAACCCAAGCTTCGGCGAAGAGAAGCCCCTTCTTTTCGGGGCATTTCGGAGCAGAGTTTGGGGAAGAATTCTGTTGACGGTCCCCGCGGGCCCACCGCGTAAACACCCGGATCGGGTGACGGCTTCTCTCGCGCGCAGCCACTACAGCGTCGAAGTGCCGGGCGCCCCCTCAGTTAACAGTTTTATGGCATGGGGGTGTCAGCGGAGCGCCTTTCGGCGGCCCCCTTCACGCGATTCCGTTAACCTCCGCGGCTCCCGGGCTCATTATCGCGTCCTCCGTGGATGACCGCCTGCGGCGTTCCAAGAAGAAGAAGAAGCGGCGACTGCGGAGAATTGCGCGGAAGACACTGGGGTGGGGACGTCGAAACCCGACCTGGACATCGGGTCGTGAAACACCGGAAACTGGAGCGACGGGGGGCGGCCAGGGGCTTTTCAACGCGGCGCTCGCAAAACACTGCGCGTCGCGCTTGGTCCGAGCGTTGGCATTCCTGGTCGCCAATAATTCACGCAACAGCGGACAGCTCGCCCGTTCCACTCTCTCAATTTGGAGCTTCTACGTTTTTGCTTGCTCTACGTTGCTGGAGAGGGTGTTTTCCACTGGTGTAGGCTGCGGGGGCAGTCGTCGAGATTGACACGCACTGACCGACAGGAAAATATGTCGCATCAATAGTGCACGGCATTGGTTAAATGCCAGGGAGGGGCGGTCGTCAGGCCGATACAAGCCGACTGACAATGAAGAATGTTGTGTAAATAGTGACAATTGGTTGGGCGTCACGGAGAGGCGGAGTTGGGGCCTAAGAAAAGCGGCCGCGCGAACACGATCGAAAACGGAACGAGACGGAATGCGAAAAAAGGAGATCGAGACAGGAGACGATGAGAAGAAAAGAGATTTGAAGAGCCCCGGACGAATTGGACAGCGACCTAGGCAACTAACCCCGAGCCCCGACTCGCACAGCCAGCCGGCCCAGCCCCGAGGCCTTCATCAACGGACCTTTCGTAAGACGAGCTTCCTCTCCTTTATTTTAACGAACTTTGCGGGAAGGGAGGCGGCGGATGGAGACATTGCGCGGTTTTATTAATTAATAACTTCATTGTGTGTGTCCTCGTGTGTTACTGAGTCCTGTTTCTGCGCTATGTTTTCTTTAACTGTATAACCTTGATTGTTCGCGCCATTGCATTGTAGCAGTTATTTTGAGTATGTATCCTGTGTCGCGTATCACAAGTGTTTTATTCATGTATTATGATTTTGTGTAGCGGGTGTTGTGTGTTGAGAGTATGTGCGTAGGCAAGTTATGAGTACTATTAAATAATTTGTTTGTAAATAAGGAAAACTCGTTGCCTCTTTTCCTACCCGGCCCCAGCACGAATCCCTTCGAGTAAAAGTTGTTGAGATGCGTAGCCAAGAGGGAGTGAGCGAGAGTAGATAGCGCCGACATTAGCGTTGGTCGAGTATAGGGATTTAGTGGCCTCCCCTCTTTGGCGGACGTCTCCCGTGACTAGACTGCTGCGGGCATCAGGAAACAGCACCCTCAAACAGATTCAGTGTGAGGTAGCCAATATCAAGGAATAAATGCAGAAATTAAAAAATTGGCCGCGTATCTGCGTGCTTTGCTGCAAATGTCGCCGAAAGACGATAGATTAGCGCTGGATGGATGGATGGATGGATGGATAAGGCTGTACCCTTTAGATCGGGCGGCGGCTCACGCCACCTAGCCGTATTATAGTTAAATACTAGCACTATGTAGGTGAAGGAATTTTCACTCGCGCCTTGATTGTAGCCACCAATCAGATAACCTCCTCCTGGTTATTTCTACCCGCTTAAAGTATATTTTACCTTCACTGTCCCTAAACCCCAATGCTTTGGACAACTCTTCGCCATCAAGTGTTCAGCCGTTTCCTCCTCCTCTCCACACGCACTACATAACATGTCTATTCCTTCGTATTTGGCTCGGTACGTCTTGGTCCGCAATACTGCCGTCCTGGCCTCAAACAGCAGAGAACTACCCCGAGAATTATAGTAGATATTTTCCTTCGCAATTTCCTGCTTGAAAGTTCGGTAGGTCTCCAGTGCTGATTTCATACTCATCATCAGTTTCCACATGTCCCTCTCAGTTTCTTTCACCTTCTTCTTAAAATCTTAACCGATAGTTCCCTTTGGTTCGGTCTTCTGTCGTTTTCTAAGTATTTACTTGTCAATTTTCTGGTCCGCTTCCTCCATTTTGTATCGACATTCCTCATGTACAAGTAGCTGAAAACTTTCCCAGCCCAACGCTCCTCCCCCATTTCTCTCAATCGCTCCTCAAATTTTATCTTGCCGCTAGCCTCCCTGCCCTCAAATGATGTCCATCCCATATCACCTTGTACCCCCTGATTTGGTGTATTCCCGTGTGCTCCCAAAGCCAGCCTACCTATGCCACGTTGCTTAACTTCTAATCTTGCTTGAACCTCTGATCTCATGCACAAGACCGCATTGCCGAACGTCAGACCGGAAACCATGACCCCTTTCCAGATCCCTCTCACAACATCATACCTATTGTAATTACACAGTGCCCTATTTTTCACTACAGCTGCATTCCTGTTACCTTTAGTCGCCACGTATCTTTCGTGCGCCCTTAGATACTCAGCCCCGTTGCTTGTCCATACGCCAAGATATTTGTATTTATCCACTATTTCCAGCGTGACCTCCTGTATACTATGCTCACTGCCTTGGTTATCATTAAAAATCATGACTGCCGATTTTTCCTTACTGAACTTCAAATTTAACCTGTCTCCCTCATTACCGCAGATGGCTATCAATCCCTGCAAATCTTCCTTATTGTCGGCCATTAATACTATATCTGCATACATCAATGCCGGTAATGACTGTTCAATGCGTTTTCCTTGCTTGACAAAAGAGAGGCTGGAGCCAAGTCCACTCCCTTCTAATTTGGCTTCTAATCCTCTTAGGCACAGCATAAATAACAAGGGTGACAGGGGACACCCCTGTCTAAGCCCTCGTTGTATCTCTATAGGCTTGGATACCCGCTTTTCCCATTTTATAACTACCGTGTTACCATTATAAATATCCTTTAAGAGATTAGTTATTCCATCTTCCACATCTAGTGTGTCCAGTATTTCCGACAAGTCCTCTTGAATCACACTATCGTAGGCTCCCTTGATATCCAGAAATGCCAGCCACAGGGGTCTGTGTTCTTTTTCTGCAATTTCAATGCACTGCGTCAATGAGAACAGATTGTCCTCCAACCTGCTTTGTTTCCGGAAGCCGTTTTGCAGTTCCCCCAGCACCCCCTCATCATCTACCCATGCCTGCAGTCTTTCCTTCATAATTTGCATCACCAGCCTGTAAACCACTGATGTCACTGTTAGAGGGCGGTAGTTGTTTATGTCTGCTTTGTCCCCCTTTCCTTTTGTGATGGGAGAAGTGCGTGAATATTGTAAGTGCGCGAATATTGTGTGTGGTGTGACGGAGCCAACTTGGACAGAGCGACACGGGAAGAAGCGCAGCGGCAAGACTTGCGCGAAGACGAAGATGACGATGGGTTGGGCCACGAGGCCACGAGTGAAAAAGAATTGGGAGGCCGAATGACGGAGCTGAAGGTGGGCACGAGAAGCGGGCGCGTGGTGTGCGAGGCCGTTCGATCGAGCGGAAGGAACGGGGAGGCTGGTCGTCAGCGTCACGGTCGGGTGTAGTCCCGAGTGCCTGGCAGAGCTCAAGGGTCGGAGTGGCCTGCTTCACTCGGCCTCAACTTCGACGGCGAGTCCAAGGAGCCAGCCGGGAGCTACCGCAGCCACCAGTAACACCGTCGGGTGTAGGCCCGAGTGTTTGGTTGTGGTCCCTTGCCCACACGTTCGAGTCGAAGACTGCGTGACTTGGGCGTCCACGGTCTTTGTTCCACGCCATCTCCGTCGAGGCATCCACGTCAGCGGTGCCCTGCTCTTCACCGAACTCCGACGACAACGGCAGTCCCGCGCTGACATACCTTCCACGTCGACGTGTCCCGCGTCGGCGCATAGAACTCACCGGTGAGACTGTTTCGTTCACGCTAGGACTAAACTTGTTCATATGTCTTCTTTGGTTTCATAGTTTGTAAAGTGTCGTCTTACTATTAGTGTTCGATGTTGTGTGTGTTATGTTCGTGAGTTTCTCCATAAAGCGAAAAAAAAACAGAAAACAGCCTCGCCTTTTTCTGGAGAACGTTACTGTCTTCGACGCAACGTACTCTTGTCTCTTGCTCATTCTCGAGAATCCCATCACAATGGCGCCCAACGTGGGGCGAGGCTGATTTTTGTTTTTTTTTTCAAGGGTAACGATTGACATAACGACCGCGACATGGATTTGAGAGAACAAGTTAGTCTCGGTGAGAAGCTTGGTTTGTCGGGAGACGCGCTGCGATCGTGGATAGAAGAGCAAAATGCACGCGAACGGAATATCCGCGCTGAGGAACGCGATGCCCGGCGTGAGCAGGCCGAGCGCGAGGAACGTGCCCGCGAGGCAGAGTTGACGTTAGTGCGGGAAAAAGCAGCTTTCGAGGAAAAGAAAGCAGCTCTCGAGGAAAAAAACTTGCAGCTTCGCATACGTCTGTTAGAGGCACAGAACGCTGCCGATGCTCGCGCACCCGTCGACGTTGAAAGCATCGGTGCTATGAACCGAGTGACTCAGCAGCCAATATGTCCCCGTAGCTTTCTACCGCTCTTCGACGAGAAGAGAGACGACTTAGATGCGTATTTTCGTCGATTTGAGGTGATCGCAAGAGGACAAGATTGGCCCAAGGACAAGTGGGCCACTGCTCTCAGTATGCTGTTGGTGGGTGAAGCGTTGAAAGTATTTGGTCGACTGTCCCCGGAAGACTCCTTAGATTATGAGAAGGCAAAGGCGGCCCTATTGCAGAGATTTCGATTTACCGCCGATGGATACCGGGAGAAATTCCGCTCCAGCAAGCCGGAGGACCTCGAAACTGGCCAACAATTTGCCGTTCGTCTGCAGGGTTATTTTGACCGGTGGGTCGAAATGTCGGAGACGCCAAAAACCTACGAGGGCATGCGAGACCTCTTAGTCTCAGAGCAGTTTCTGAAAAACTGTCACTTCAAGTTAGCAGTATTTCTAAAGGAGAGAAACTGCAAAACCCTGAAAAAGATGTCCGAGTCATGTGACCACTTCATGGAGGCGCAACAACAGCGTAATCTTGGACAGTTTCGGGAAGTGTTTGGAATCTCGTCTACAGCAGGGGAGAGTAGGCAGGGAAAGGAATCGTCCAAATCTTCTCAGATATGTTTCCTATGTGACCGCGCCGGACATGACGCTTCTTCATGCCGAGCGAGGACCAAGCAGCCCTTTTGTCACGTTTGTCAGAAAGTCGGCCATCAAGTGAACAGTGACTGTAAGAAGAAGAGCGGGAAAGGCCAAGTTACGTGCGCAGTGGTTCCAGGCAAACGGGAACAAACGCAAGAGAGGGCAGAGCTTACGACTGACCCGGTGGAGGAGTTCCTCGGCGTTTTTATGGGCGACGAGCAAGAGAACGGACTCTGCCCAGCGAAGAAGAGGTCTATGCCAACATCCGCTGGGTGGGTTTTCGGAAAGAAGGTAACCGTACTACGTGACACAGGTAGCAATACTGCGATAGTGCAGCGGAGCTTGGTTCCTGACGGAGCTTTGACAGGAAGATGTGGTACCATCATCCTTGCGGACGGAACGTCCTACGAGCTTCCAGAAGCGTGGATACACCTGTCTTCGCCGTATTTTACAGGGCGTCTACTTGTCAAATGCATGGCACGTCCCCTGTATGAAGTGATTATAGGAAATATACCAGGGGCACGAGGACCTTACGATCCTGACCCGGAATGGACCTATAGGGAGGATCAGGAGCGCAACGCTCAGAAAGGACCCGAAGACTGCGGGGTACTGAGCCCCGTGAGTGTGGCAACAGCGAAAAGCGGAAAATCGAATTGCCAGTATGGGGAAGGAACAAGGTACTCTACCATCACAAAAGAAGAACTTCGTGCTGCCCAAAGGGACGATCCATCACTAAAGTCATGTTTTGAACGAATCGATGTGGTTCGCCTTACTAAGGGGGGCACTCGAGAAGTGTTCTTTATGAAAGAGGGATTACTTTATAGAGAGTGCTATTTTCGCAACGGGAAGAAGATCAAGCAGGTTGTCTTGCCAGTGGGTTTGCGTGCGTATGTTCTGAAGGTAGCCCATGACAGTCCTCTGGCCGGACATCAAGGAATGAAACGCACAAGCGACCGCTTACAGGAGGCGTTTTATTGGCCCGGAATGCAGGCAGAAACAAAGCGGTTTGTTCTGTCATGCGACGTCTGCCAAAGGACGGTGCCTAAAGGACGACTAGCTAAGGCTTCGCTAGGCCAGATGCCTATTATCGATACGCCCTTTGAGAGGGTGGGGATAGACATAGTAGGACCAATGCAACCATCCTCGTTGAAAGGCAACCGATACATTTTGGTGCTAACAGATTTTTCGACGAGATATTCCGACGCTGTCGCGATACCATCTATTGATGCACCTACTGTTGCAGATGGACTTCTTGAGATGTTTTCAAGGATTGGAATTCCCAAAGAAATACTTACAGACAGAGGCTCCTGCTTCACGTCTAGTTTAATGCAGGAAGCCATGAAGGTTTTGTCTGACAAGATGATGACCACAACACCCTATCACCCCATGTGCAATGGTCTAGTGGAGCGCTTCAACGGAAGCCTGAAACAAATACTCCGAAAACTGTGTCATGAAAAACCTAGATCATGGGATCGGTATCTAGCACCCCTGCTTTTTGCATACCGGGAGGTTCCACAAGCAAGTATGGCTTTCTCACCGCTCGAGCTTATCTATGGCCGATACGTACGAGGACCAATGTCAATAATGAAAGAGCTGTGGACGCAAGACGAAGTGAACCCCGAGTTAAGGACAACTTATCAGTACGTTCTGGATCTACGCGAACGTATTGAAGACACCCTGCACCTGGCCCATAAACATTTGTTAACATCAAGGGAGTACCAGCGTCGATGCTACAACAAGAAAGCAAAGAAGCGTGATCTAAAGGTTGGGGATCAGGCGCTTCTCCTTTTACCGACTACTCAAAACAAGCTTCTGCTCGAATGGAGAGGACCGTTTCCCGTTGTCGGCAAGAAAAACGACGTATACGTCTTGCTTGACCTGGGGAACAAAGTCAAACGCTTTCACATTAACAGGCTAAAGAAATACTATGAACGTACTATGGTGTCGAAGGACATGAATTTTGCTTTTATCGCCATTGAAGACGAAGCTTGTGACGTACAAATACCATGCTTCAGTAACAAGCAAAATGATAGTTTGGCAGAAGTCAAACTCGCTGACACCGCCGTTACCGTCACTGACACCATACGTCGCTGACACCGACATCAGCCGTTAGCGTATCTACAGAAAGCGAGATATTTCAATAGCAGAGTACTCCGTTGGAGCCTGTTGTTACAGGAGTACACGTTCACTGTTAACTACATCAAAGGAACAGAGAACGTTTGGAGCAGACTACATGAGTCGCATCTAGATATGAGCGATAGTTTCGTTTTATTGCACATTATGAGTTGTACTTAAAGACTGCAAGTGAAAAAAAAATACTGACATGTGAATGTAGTTCGCGGTTGGGCTGTCACCTTGAACTGTACATTGGATGGTGAGACTTATCGTGCACTTACTTAGCTGAAGTTTTGTTATAGGGCACAAAACTTTTAAAAGGGGGACTTGTGTGATGGGAGAAGTGCGTGAATATTGTAAGTGCGCGAATATTGTGTGTGGTGTGACGGAGCCAACTTGGACAGAGCGACACGGGAAGAAGCGCAGCGGCAAGACTTGCGCGAAGACGAAGATGACGATGGGTTGGGCCACGAGGCCACGAGTGAAAAAGAATTGGGAGGCCGAATGACGGAGCTGAAGGTGGGCACGAGAAGCGGGCGCGTGGTGTGCGAGGCCGTTCGATCGAGCGGAAGGAACGGGGAGGCTGGTCGTCAGCGTCACGGTCGGGTGTAGTCCCGAGTGCCTGGCAGAGCTCAAGGGTCGGAGTGGCCTGCTTCACTCGGCCTCAACTTCGACGGCGAGTCCAAGGAGCCAGCCGGGAGCTACCGCAGCCACCAGTAACACCGTCGGGTGTAGGCCCGAGTGTTTGGTTGTGGTCCCTTGCCCACACGTTCGAGTCGAAGACTGCGTGACTTGGGCGTCCACGGTCTTTGTTCCACGCCATCTCCGTCGAGGCATCCACGTCAGCGGTGCCCTGCTCTTCACCGAACTCCGACGACAACGGCAGTCCCGCGCTGACATACCTTCCACGTCGACGTGTCCCGCGTCGGCGCATAGAACTCACCGGTGAGACTGTTTCGTTCACGCTAGGACTAAACTTGTTCATATGTCTTCTTTGGTTTCATAGTTTGTAAAGTGTCGTCTTACTATTAGTGTTCGATGTTGTGTGTGTTATGTTCGTGAGTTTCTCCATAAAGCGAAAAAAAAACAGAAAACAGCCTCGCCTTTTTCTGGAGAACGTTACTGTCTTCGACGCAACGTACTCTTGTCTCTTGCTCATTCTCGAGAATCCTGCTTAGTTTCCACCCATCGGGGACTTCACCATCCACTATTGTTTTGCTCGCTGCCTCTCTAAATGTTTGCTTAGACTTCGGACCCAATTTATTTATGAGCATAATTGGGATGCCCTCAGTGGGTGTTGATGTGCTACTAGGAACTCTCTTTTCTGCCCTTTCCCACACTCGTTGTCCAAGTGGAGCCACTGCGCTACTTGCTCTATCCTTGTCCGTTAGGGTGCATGTGGCGCTTCCTTGTTTTTTTTAAATTTTTCTGTCATCATTGTTCTTATATATTCCATTGCCTCATCCCCTTCTAGCCTGACATCTTGAGCTGTAGTTATAAACCTCTGCTCTAGCCTCTAGGCTTGTCTTGTTACTCAGGGAGTTGAGATGGTTCCAGAACTTTGCAGTTGCCTTTCTATCCTTCTTGTTTACTTCTGCCACCCACTGGTCCCCCTTTCTTCTAATCTTTTCATTGATGAGATGGGATGCTTCCCTTCTACAGCTTAAGAAGTTATCCCATTTTCTTTCGACATCGTCTTCCGGTTCACCCTTCTGCTTAGCGTATCTGTGTTTCTTGGAGGCTTCCTGACGTTTTACTATGACCCTCTTAACTTCCTCGTCCCACCAGCTCTTGGGTTTGTCTCTTTTTCCCGGTCGACTTCGCTCGTACTTTAGCAAGCTCTAGCTCAGTCTAGTTAGTTTTGTGCACGTCCACGCTGTTTTAGTATCCTCGGTGATTACTTTCTCAATTTGTTTAGTTGCTATTTCTATTTGCCTTTCTGAATAAAAGTTCCCCTGTGGTTGCTCATCTTGCCCCCTTCCTATTTTCATTTCTCTTCCAAAACTCAGCTTGATACGCTTGTGATCACTACCTAGGCTTCTGGAACCATATTCATCTATGTTCATTACCCTTAGCCTATCATACATTGTGTGACATCAGTGCGTAATCTATCGTTGACTGTAGCCCTCCTACCTCCCATGTTATCTGCCCTTCACACTTCTCAGTACTGTTGCAAATGATTAAATCATGGCTTTCACACATATCCATCAGCGTTTTGCCTGTTGAGTCAGTATACCCATCCATATCCTCTATGTGCGCGTTCATATCTCCCAGTATAATTATCTCGCACTCTTTTCCTAGTTCGTCAATATCATTTGCTATGCACTCCACCATTTCTTGGTTTTCCTCTCTGGCTTTTGGTCCTGTCCACAAGTATACAAAACCAAGGAGCGTCATCTGCCCTGCCACCTTTCCCTTTAGCCACAAATGTTCCCTGCACTCCTGCTTGACCCTTTGCCAACCTGCACCCTTATGAATAAATGCCCCGATTCCACCCCCCTTTCTGCTGCCTTCTGTTCTATTTCAATATTCCCATGCGTAGTCCGGATTGCAAGGTGGTTGCTACATGTCCCTAAAATGCGTCTCTACAAGCCCATATACCACCAATTCCTCCTGCCTCAGCTGCTCTTCTATCTCTCCCCACTTCAACCTATTCCTGTCACATTGGACTTCGGCATGTTCGGCACATTGGACTTCGGCATTGGTCTTCGGCACAGTGACATTGGACTTCGGCATGTTCAACCTGATGCTATGAAGCCAAGCGAACTGGATTGCACGAAACAGCCTCAACCTATTATTTCAGAGCTCGTTCAGAACCATGACCTAGGCTCTTAAAATTTGACGCGGGTACTGGAAAAGCAGTTGTGTCTGACGCTCTGAAAACGGAAGTAGTTAAACTCGGTGTCAAGTATTTCCAAAATCGGGAAGGACCTTCCTTGCCAACAAACAACCGGTCAATGACCAAGGGTTAGTTTAAGAAGAAGTTAGGCGATGGTCGTGGTGAAGAAGTGAACCGATCGTGGCTAGCCTACTCTCCCGCCAAAAAGGCAGCATTTTGCATTTGTTGCCTCCTTTTTTCCCGCTCAGATCAGCTATCATATTTAGAGCTAGAAGGGGGATTTACTAAGTTCAAGGCACCCGAGAGAATTACTCTTCATGAAAATGCAAAGAATCACCGAATGTGTTTCACACAGTGGACAGAAATGGAAAGAAATTTAATGAGTGCCGCAGGAGCAATTCATGCCGACCTTCAGTCACAGATGGAGAAAGAAAAGCACAAGTGGCGTGAAATTCTGAAGAGAGTCCCCCATTGCATAAAATTCCTTGCTACACAGAACTTGGCATTGCGAGGGCACCGAGAGAGTCTTCAAACAGGCCACGAGAGCAATGTCGGAAATTTCATTGGTCTTTTGAAGTTAATTGCTGTTTTCGACCCCGTCATAAAGCAACACCTCACATACGTTGAAAGTCATCCCGGATCCACATCGTACCTATCACCTCTTGTACAAGACGAATTCATCCACATGATGGCTTCCACAGTTCGCGAGTCCTTGCTGCAAAGAATCCGTAAAGCCAAGTATTACGGCATTATGTTCGACACGACTCCCGACCAGGCACACCGTGAGCAAATGTCAGAGGTTGTGCGATACGTGGAAGTTGACTTCGATAAGAAATCAGTTAATGTTAAGGAGTCATTCCTCGGTTTTATCCAGGTAAGGAAGAAAGATGCTGAGAGCTTCGTTGACGTGATCCTAAGCAAGCTAGAACAGGACAAAATGGACCTACAGGACTGTCGGTCACAGTGCTATGACAACGCTGCCGTGATGGCTGGACAAAAAAGTGGTGTCAGTCAAAGAATAGCGGAAAAAAACCAACTGGCAATCTTTGTAAACTGCGACAATCATTCGCTCAACTTGGTCGGAGTACATGCTGCCAAAGAAGACATCATGATGATGACCTTTTTGGGACCATCGAAGCACTTTACGTGTTTTTTTCTCGCTCAACGCAGCGTTGGGAGAAACTAAAAAATGTGGTGCCTGTTGTCAAGTCCGAGTCGGAGACCAGATGGAGTGCAAGGGTCGAAGCGGTGAAACCGGTTGGTAGATACCTTGAGGGAGTCCTTGAAGTTCTTCAAGGTATGGCAAATAACGACGAAGAAACGAGCGAAACGAGAAGTGATGCCACACTACTGCACAAGCGGATGTTAAGTTATGACTTTTTGATTTTACTCGGCTTTTGGAACAGGATACTGGCTCGCATAGATCGTGTTCAAAAAAGGCTGCAAGATCCAAAAATGAACTTTCACGATGCTGCCTTAGACACGAAAGCCCTCAGAGATCACTTTCATGACGAAAGGGAAACCCTGGTCACTGAGTCACTCGATGAAGGGCTTAGTCTCTGTGAGGCGTGTGATGTCGATGTTGAAAGGCGTTCACGACGAAAAAAACAGATGCCTGGTGAAAAGTCGAAAGGAGAAGCGTTAATGGCTAAGCAGGAAATAGAAAGGGTCATGAAGTCCACACTCGACCGTCTTCATTCTGAAATAGACGAGAGGTTTACTCGCCTGCAGGACACCGATGCCAAGTTTGGCTTTCTCCTGGACAACAACAAGCTGTGCTACAGCGACGAGAAGAACGAACTAAAAACAAATTGCTACACCTTTGGATGGTTTTACAGTTCCGACGTTAACGCGCAGGACCTCTATGAGGAGATTTTAGATTGCCGACTGTTGCTTTCACAGCGGGTTGACCAGAAAGTGTCAAGACCTGAAGAACTTCTGAAATTTATTGTAGAGTATGAAGATGATAGCGTATTCCCCAACCTTCGCGTCGCTATTCAAATAATGTTAACCATAGCGGTCTCCATCGCTGGCTGTGAGAGGTCCTTCAGCAAGCTGAAATTGATACTTTCCTATTTGCGGGCCACAATGGGCCAGGACAGACTTTCTGATCTTGCTTTACTGAGTGTGGAAAGAAAACAAACTGAAAAAACGAACTTTGCTCTCATTATAGAACAGTTTGCTTCATCGAAAGCAAGAAAAGTGCTGCTCTAGTTTTTACGGAGTGTCCTAGTGCATAGTCTTTTTGATATTTGTGTTAATAATAACCAAATTATGTAAATAAAGTGCTTAAATATAAAGATTGCGTTTTTCTTGACAACAATTGTTCACGATCAACATTAGCACTGGCGTCACGAAAGGCAATAATATGCAACAAGGAGGAGACAACAGGGTTGGCCGGAACGAGTTTTTCAACGCATCATTAGCATTGATAAAGAAATGTAGTCATAGTATGCCGATTTGGTGCACACAATACATAATTTTGAACCATACATTTCATGGTAATTCAGCGAAAAACTATATGAACTGTTTACATGCCTACTTCGTCGTTCTCTTTTGTGTGGTTGTATGCAATTTACGAACTTCGTATATTTCGTGTAAAGCGAGACAACAGGACGCAGGCGAGGTCCATTTCTTCTTTCACTTCTTTTTCTATCCTTGTGGACTTCTGGTGTATCATATGATGCATGGATGTGCAAGACGGCTATAGTCCAGTTACCAGTGTGTGAACAATAAATCAAGAAAGCGCTTATTAGCTTGCAAAAAACAGCCAGATGCATATGGCGTTTTCTTGCACATAGATGATGATGGTGATAATAATAATAATAATAATAATAATAATAATAATAATAATAATAATAATAATAATAATAATAATAATAATAATAATAATAACGATAACTATCATTACCATCCGATGAGGGGCGCGAAAATATATTTGCCATGGGCACCGTGCCATCTAGTTACGCCACTGCATGCCGCAAACCAGTAGCACAATGCAGGATGCCGCAACGGCTACCATTGCGGTATCAAAACAAGGGCTACACTTAGCGTTTTTTGCTCTATCGTTCTCCCAGAATAAGACATGAGAATCATTGCCTTTCTCTTATTTTCAGGCTGTTCAAGGCAGGAAAATGGACAAATACGTCATAAGAAAGCGGAAGGCTCCGGACGAAGACGACGCGAGGTCAAGCTGCTCGTCAACGGGCGCCAGATCACCGCTCTGTGGAACCACCACATGCGAAGTTTCGTCGACTGAAAGTATTGTTAGCACTCCATGCATGCCGGTAGCTACGCGACTGCAAACGACCGCTGATGCTTCAGCTTCTTGCACTCAAGTAGAAAAGGGACGACATTACCAACCAGCGTGGAAGCTCACTTACAAATGGCTCCATTACGATGCTTCATTAAACAAAGTGTTCTGTGAGACCTGCCGCGCTGCTTACACGATGAGTGTACCTTTGCCTAAGACATCGAGGGACAAGGACTCTTGCCTTGCCTTTGTACAGAATGGCTTTTTCAACTGGAAGAAAGCTCTGGAGAGATTTAAAAGCCACGAAGCCTCAAGTTTCCACCGCGCAGCTTTAGCAACTACGTTATCCATAGCTAAGGGTGTGAATGTTGCTTTTAGCTGCAGTAAAGGCAAGCAAAAGGAAATGAAGAGTGCTAGAAAGGCACTGCTAGCCATTGTATCCTCTCTGCAGTATTTGGCATCTCAAGGCCTAGCGGTACGTGGCCATTACGATGATGCAGAAAGCAACTTAAGGCAGCTCTTGGAGCTACGTGCAAATGACATACCCGAGCTACAATCTTGGCTTTGCCGATCTGGGTACAAATGGCTTTCCCATGACATTTTTAACGAACTGTTGGAAATGATGACTCACGATGTTCTTTGCTCGCTGACAAACGAGGTCCGGCAAGCAGGGCATTATGCCGTGATAATGGACGAGACGACGGATATATCTGTGAAAGAGCAGGTATCCATTTGCTTTAGGATTGTTACAGATAAACTCGAGTCACAGGAGTTATTTTGTGGTTTATATAACGCAGCAGACACTAAAGCAACCACACTCTTCGCCATCCTCAAGGACATACTCTGCCGTTTTAACCTGCCTATAGTCATGTGCCGTGGGCAATGTTACGACGGCGCAGCAAACATGCGGGGCCAGCACCATGGGCTCCAAGCGCTCGTGCAAGAGGAAGAGCCCCGAGCGTTGTACGTGCACTGTATGGCGCATGTCCTTAATCTTGTGATGCAGGACTTGAGCCGCAAAGTGAACATGTGTCGTGACTTCTTGAGCATGGTAACTGAGCTCATAAGCTTTGTAACGTCCTCTCCCAAGCGTGTCGGTTCGTTTCAAGCGCTGCAAGTGGAAGACGAAGCTATTAATTTGAGAAAGTTTTGTCCCACAAGATGGACGCTCAGGGGTGCTTCTCTCCGCTCGGTCCTTCTTAATTATAAAGAGCTGATGGCATTTTTCAGCGACCTGGCACATGATGAACGGAATGACGCTGGTGCGAAAGCGAGTGGATTTTTTAAAGTGTTGTCTAAATTCGACACTTATTTCATGCTGAAATTGCTTCTTCTTGTATTCTCGCGTTTGGAAACGGTAAATACCGCATTGCAGAAACAAACGCTGACATTCGACCGAACAGAGAAGATGATAACATCTGTTAGGGACAGTTTGAATGAACTAAGAGAAGGATTTGCTCCGTTTTGGAAGAATACATGTGCAGAGGCAGCTGAGCTTGACGTTGACGAACCATCTGCTTCAACGCCAAGAGAAAGAAAGATTCCTCGCCGATATGACAGTGGATCCGCTGGTCACGTACACCCGTCGTTTCAAGACATGTATCGACAACGGTTCTACGAGGCAGTGGATGCGGTACACGCCTCGCTAGACGAAAGGTATCCGCTTTCGACATGGCAGCACATGGCTCACATCGAGCGCTTTTTAACAGATGGAGAAGACAGTAAATACCTCTGTGAGTTTTATGGAAAAGATTTTGACCCAAGACGCCTTGAGCTTCACCGTGATATGCTCATTGATATTGCGAAGCAACGCAATATACCAATAAACAGATTTCAAGATACTGTAGAAATGTTTTCAGGCGCTAGCGGCGAAGAGCTAAGAGCCCTCTTTCCAGAAGTGACTAAGCTTGTTAAGATTGCATTGACCATTCCTGTGACATCGTGCACGTCAGAACGATCGTTTTCCTGTCTACGTCGCATAAAAACATACTTAAGGTCCACCATGGGACAGGCCCGCTTGAATCATCTGGTACTTCTGCACGGCCATAAAGATCTCACTCGCAAAATAGACATTAATCGCATTGCAGATGATTTCATAAACCGAACGACTGTACGCCGAAACACCTTTTTTATTGAGGGCTAAGCTTTGTGCACAAACATGCAGAAATACTTAGTTTTCCTGTTTACTGTATAGTATATCCGATTGCAATTTATCGCCGCACAAGTCACCCTTACTCTGTCCAGTTTAATGCGCTTAATAATATTCTATTTATTATACATTACCTGCCATTGCTAACTTCATTCGTTTTGTTTGGTTAAAGTTCCTCTTATTACATGTATTAAGTGATGTACCATATTTTGAGTTTTTGTATTTGTGCATTCTGCGGCGCCTAGCGATGTACAATTTCTCGCATTACTGTATTTGTGTATTCCGCGATACCTTGTATGCCCCTGCTTGACCCTCGAAGTTCGCAGTGTTGGATAACTGGATAAAAAAATGTTCAGTTACGTCGATAAGTTATAGGAGTACTGATACAAAAATTTTACATCTTGTTTGTTTCTGTTGCAATAAGTATCTAACGACCAACTTACCCCGGCTGCAAACCTCGTGGGCTCGACCGCGCAATGGTTAATTTTTTAGAGACGGTTCTGCGGAGCCCAGACGCAGTTTCGGTTTCAAAGCGCGATGAGTGAGGCAGCACCCAGAATGGCTTTCATGAACGTAGCTGGCTACTCACAAAACCGCGTTCACATGAGCACCGCGCGGACAACTCTTTTGAGCGAAGACTCCCTGGGTGCTGATGTAATCCCCTCTGGGATGTTTCAAATATGCGTGGTCCTTTCAAAAATGCACTGTCAAGGCGAGGACGTCAGTCTGTACTCCCGTGCAAGTCTGTCGCTCTTTCTGTTGAAAAGGTGTGCTAGGAGAGAGCGATCGCAAGGATCGTGCCAGCCAACACACACTCGTGATGCAGGTGGCGGTTGGTTGATTACACGAAAACAAAAGGCGCGTTTCGCGTGCAGTGGCGCGACACGCGCTTTAAAATTGATCTTAAATATGCCCTAAGCTACATTATCCGTTGATATTTCGTAGATGATGCGTGTTTGTGGACACAAATCTATCCCACAAGTTATCTCACCTTCAAAATTTTATCTCAGTACTCCTTTAACTGGTGTTTAATTCATTGGGTCATGACTGTGTGACAATGTGAGTAACATATGTGAAGTTCAAATAATCATGTGAAGTTCAAACGATTATTTGCACGAAGGTGACTTGCAGTGAAGTTTTTTTCTTATTTTGCATCTTCTGCATGTGTCATTTGGAAATACATTGTTATATTTATTGGAAAATAAATGTTTTCTCGACAAGAATGTCAGATGTGAACTTACAGCAATGTTAATGTGTTCGCGGCAGTTTGCTGTTTTCATCGGCAGAAAGAAAAAGTACGATCACCTGCGCACCCCGGCGTTTTTTCAAAACATGGGAAAGGGTGAGGAGGAAAATTAGAGGAAGAAGGATGAGAAAGGGTAATTCGAGAATGAGTACAGAAGGCGGCAGCGAAGATCCCGGCGCCCCCCCCCGGAAAATGAAAAAGTCTCCGCCTATGCCCTCCTGATCCACCGTGACTTGCTCGCTGGAATCTGCCTCGGCGTTAAAATGGCCGACTTGGGAGGGAGGACGAGCCAAGATGGCAGCAGCGTCTTTCTCGACTGTGGTGGGAACGGCGCCTGTGGAGTTGAAGGGGCCGGGGCTGGATGGCGGTTCGGGCGCCTGGTTTGTGGAGCCTGGCACAACAGTGGCGGGTCGTTTGTACCTGCGTGGCTGAGCAAGACTCTTGCGAACCTTGCGAGGACGGCGGCGAGGTGACAGCGATTTTTTGGCGTCATCTTGCCGGAGGAGGTTGTTTGCCTCCCGAAGAAGGAGTCTGCGCATTTGTGAAGAGTCTGTGGAAAGAAACGCGCCCAGTGAACTTTATTGAGGTTCATTGACCTCGAAAAATCACCGGAGTTGGCCTTTAAGGAGCAATCGGTGGCAGGCCTCGCAAGTGGGCTTATGTTCTCGCATGTGCCCTGCGTGCGACGGAATTGGCCAACTTCTTTTATTTGTGCTTTATCCGCACTCGTCAAACCCGCTCGCACGCTGTTACTCGTGCAAAATAAAGTAAATTTTATTTGGGCATAACACATACAGGATTTGCCCGTGAGGCAAGGCAAAAGGAGGACTTAAACCCCCCTGACTAGACCTTACCTCGCTGGGGCAGCAGAGACAGCGGATTCGAAAGTTACAATTCGACTAAAACATGATGAGTTAAGAAGAACATAATCACTAGTACAGTAAGAACACAATCACTATTTACAGTAATAGCATAATGACAGTAATGACATATTAGCAGAACATAATCACTAATGCAGTAAATAACAAGAACATAATGAATAATGCAGTGACTAGTAATGCTCGCTAACAGTAACACTGTGTAGAACATACGATGCACGAGATGATGTCCTCGATTGCTATTTCTACGTAACGTGATGCCGGTGGTGATGGCGACGGCAAAAACTTGTCGAGAGTGTTTGTATATTTTCCCTCGCAATAAATTATGGAGCTGTGTATTCTAAACAAAATTAGATGCTCATAATATGCCGCGCAGGTGTAGTTCACGCCAGCGAGGCCACTAGCTTGTCACCCCAGCTCACGGACCACTGGTCAGCGGTGCGCCCCGGTCGTTAAATGCATGGTTCGGGGGCGCCGTCCCACAAGGGAGCAGTTATCATTCCCTAAAATTTAAGAAATAAATGTGTGCCTTGATTCATTTTTGATACTTTCCGCGTATGAGACTCATTAAGAGAGAGATAATAAAACGAGAGAAAGGCAGGGAGGTTAACCAGAATTGTAGCATCCGGTTTGCTACCCTACACTAAGGGGAGGGGGAAAGGGAAAGAAAGATGGAAAGCACAGCGGAGAGAAGAGCAGGCGCGCGATAAAAAAAAAGATATAAACAAAAGGAAGCTGTAGATCGGCAGTACTAAAGCCTATTCAATAGGCCACTGGCACGCAAAAAGTTCAGTAAGGCCTTAAACGATTTTCGCTGTGCAGACAGTTCAGGTCGGCATTCCAGCACTGACTGTTCCGACAGGGGTCTGTCGTCAAGGCGGGCCAACACAGCAGCTAGCGACAGTCTGTGCGAGCTGTAGCGAGGGCAGCGACAAAGAACGTGTTCTATCGTTTCTTCGCTGTCACACTGGCTGCAAGTAGCACTCTCTGCCATGCCGATTCGGAAGGCAAAAGATTTGGTGAAAGCAACGCCAAGCCACAGTCGACAAAGCACCGTTGCCTCGAGTCGAGAGAGTCCGGACGGAGGCCGAAGTCGACGACACGGGTCCAGTCTATGCAGTCGTGTGTGCTGTAAACTTGGTGTGTTCCACAAGGATTTTATGTCTTCATTGGCAATCTCTCGAATTTTCATCGCAGCATCCGTTCTTGATAACGGGATGGATTCTTGTACGCCGTCTTCGTGTGCAGTTCGAGCAGCAGCGTCGGCATGTTCGTTGCCCAATATGCCGCAGTGACTTGGAAGCCACTGAAAGGTGATGTCATGCCCTTGAACGAAGAGGTGATGGAGCAGCTCTCTAATTTCCAACACGAGTTGCTCGTGAGGTCCACGGCGTAAGGCGTATATCAGGCTCATTAAGAGGCCTGATTATGAGGCCTGACGGGAGTGTAATGAACTCTCTATGGAGTTCACTACACTCCCGTTGGAGGACAGTGAGACCCTAAAAATACTTAAAGTGCCTCTTTAAGCAGTCATGTACGCGGAAATTCAGGACTAACTGAAACGAGTAACACGAATTGTTTTTTTAAAGTGTAGTTCATTTAACATGCGTTTGCTTGCACCAAACTGACAGTTTTCTGAACCGTTTTAACGATCTAAAAATAGGTCTGGGTGGTCCATGACACTTCCACGGTTTTTATATTGTAATCGTTAGGATATCCGCGTCTCCGGGCGCGTAACGCGACAAATAGCGATGAGACGGTGGGTGTTGATACTACTGGCCAAGTGCTTCGCGACATAGGCGCCCCTGGGGTATTAGAGCAAGACTAATGTTATTGTGTGCATATTGCCGCAAGTCTTATATTTCATGAGTTCAAGCTTCACCCACAAAGACTGTGGGCAACGCGCTGCGCAGGCCTCGCCGTGATGTGTAGGAAGCTTCGCGATAGTTTTGGAACAATCCGTTAAGATTGCGCGCCGCACGAGAATGTTCCAGCTTTGTCGAGAGATAACGCCGCCAACAGCGATATCGCTGGAAAGTTCGATAGCACCTGTATAAAAGCCGACGCACTTCGCCGCTTGTCAGTTGATCGACGGACGACGCCCTGTTCGCCGCTATCATTGTACAGCGTGTATTGCTGTAGTTCTAGTTCTCATTTTCCCGGCCACAAGTTCGGCCAAATAAACAGTTTCATTCTGCAAACGCCGACTGCTTTCTTCGTCGACGTCACGACCACGTGACATCTGGTGGAGGTGCTGCTCGTTCATGTTCCGGACGCCCCCGACAAGCCTTGAACCCAGCCCACGTCGCGAAGAAGACACCGACACCATCAGCGGCAGTCGAGCCAGCCGCAGACTGGAAGGACTACCCCCACAATACGGACCCCTACCGGACAAGACCAGGATCACAACGAAGAAGACAACAGCCACAATGACAACCGCTGTGGCGCCTACAACGGTCGTCATGCATCAACCGAGGGAGCCGCCGACATTCCGCGGATCACCATGCGAGGATCCAGAAAGCTGGCTGGAGGCATACGACCGAGTCTCCACGTTCAACAACTGGGACTGCGACGAGAAGCTACGCCATGTCTACTTCGCCCTTCAAGATGGCGCAAGGACCTGGTTCGAGAATCGAGAGTCCACGCTAACATCATGGGACCTCTTCCGCACCGGATTTCTCAACACCTTCACGAGCGTCATCCGGAAAGAAAGGGCTGAAACCCTTCTCGAGACCCGTGTACAGCTCCCCAATGAAAACGTCGGACTGTACACCGAAGAAATGACTCGACTATTCCGCCATGCCGATCCAGCCATGTCCCGAAGAAAAGAAAGTTCGCTTCCTGATGCGGGGAGTGAAGGAAGAACTCTTCGCCGGACTTGTGCGCAACCCGCCGAAGACGGTCTCGGAATTCCTTTCAGAGGCCACCACAATCGAAAAGGCACTAGAAATCCGCACTAGGCAGTACAACCGCCGCATTCCTACGACGACCTACGGGGAGGTTCAGGCGCTGCAGTCTGATGACCTGCGTGACACCATCAGAGCGATTGTGCGGGAAGAGCTGCGCAAACTGTTACCTTCGCCGCAGCATCAAGTGCATTCAATCGCCGACGTTGTCCGCGAGGAAGTCCGGCAATCGCTTGGAATTCCCGAAGCACCGCAGGCTCAGCCGGAAGCAATGAGCTATGCTGCTGCAGCCCGACGCAACGCCCCACCCCCTCGCCCACGTCAAGACGCCGCGTCGCCGCAGCAGTTCCGCCGCCAGGCACCGCCGCCACCACCACCGACGCCATACCGCCCGCCGACAGGACAACGCTGCGCCCCCCGAAAGACCGACGTTTGGCGTGCCCCTGACAACCGGCCGCTCTGCTATCACTGCGGGGAAGCCGGCCACACATACCGCCGATGCCAGTATCGACAGATGGGGCTACGCGGATTCGCCGTTAACGCGCCGCGCCCGCAGCCAGGCGAACGGCCTCGCGACATCGACGACTACCTCACCGGAACACAGTGGGAAGAACGACGAGCTTCCCGCTCGCCGTCGCCCGGCCGCTACATGTCACCGCACCGCCGGCAGTACACTGGCCCAAACCGGGGCCGGTCGCCTAGCCCGTATCCGGGAAACTAAGGGCAGCAACCGATGGAGGTGCGGTTGCTGTACGACGAAATGCCGAAGATCCTCCGCGGCCGCCGACGACGACAACGCGACGAGACCTTCAGAACACGACGCAAACCGGACGGAGCCCTCACGACGAAACTTCGCGGCCCGAAGAAAACCTGACGACGCAACGTAGAAACAGCGGGACAAATCGACGAAGCCGTGATCCGACGCCACGACCTAACCGCAACGCAAGACGACGAACTAGCGACCTCGATGTCCTTATCGACGGCCACAGCATCACAGCTCTCGTCGACACCGGAGCCGACTATTCCGTCGTCAGTGGGCCATTCGCCACCAAGCTGAAGAAAGTAAAGACCGCTTGGAGTGGACCCGAAATCCGGACAGCTGGAGGCCACCTGATAACACCGATTGGTGTCTGCACGGCGAGAGTCACCATCAATAACCACACTTATCCTGCGAGCTTTGTAATCCTACAAAACTGCTCCAGGGATGTGATACTCGGAATGGACTTCCTAAGTGACCACGGCGCCGTTATCGACCTGAGGTCTGAGTCGATAACACTAACCTCAGACAAAGCGCTCCCGCCCCACCCGACGCCAGGGAACCATGCACTGAATGTGATAGAAGAGCAGGTGACCGTTCCGCCGCGCTCCAGCGTCATTATTTCCGTCGGCACTGAAAAACCTGCAAACCTTGAAGGCGTAATCGATGGCGATCAGCAACTACTCCTGAATCGTCAAATTTGCGTCGCAAGAGGTATCGCCGAGCTGCATGACGGTAAAGCAAAGGTACTGCTGACAAACTTCAGCCACGAATATAGGCACCTCAACATGGGTACGACGGTTGCCTACATCGACGAATGTGTAGCCGCCAGCGATGCTTTCGCCCTCTTCGATGCTGCCGAACCTGCTTCGACGAATAGAGGTCCCGAACCGGATTTTGACGTCAACCCGAGCCTTCCGAAGGTCAAGCAAGACCAGCTCAAAACCCTGCTCCTGCAATACAAGCACTGTTTCTCGTCGTCCTCGCGGGTCCGACAAACGCCCCTTGCTAAGCACCGCATTATAACAGAAGAAAATTCTCGACCACTCCGACAGAGCCCCTACAGAGTTTCGACGCGAGAACGTGAGGCCATAAAGAAACAAGTCGACGAAATGCTACGCGACGATATCATCCAGCCTTCAAAGAGTCCGTGGGCGTCACCCGTGGTATTAGTGAAGAAGAAGGACGGGACACTGCGCTTCTGCGTTGATTATCGGCGCCTGAATAAAATCACGAAGAAGGACGTGTACCCCCTCCCACGGATAGACGACACCCTGGATCGACTTCACAACGCAACGTACTTTTCGTCGATGGACCTCAAGACCGGCTATTGGCAGATCGAAGTAGATGAAAGAGACCGAGAAAAGACCGCTTTTATAACACCCGACGGCCTCTTTGAGTTCAAGGTCATGCCTTTCGGTCTTTGCGCGGCACCTGCGACGTTCCAGCGCGTCATGGACACCGTACTGGCTGGATTGAAGTGGCAGACGTGCCTTGTGTATTTGGACGACGTCGTCGTGTTTTCCTCGACCTTCGACGAGCATCTCCGGCGGCTTGAGGCAGTACTTCAAGCAATCAAGACCTCTGGACTGACCCTGAAGCCAGAAAAGTGCCGATTCGCATACGACGAGCTCCTGTTTCTCGGTCATGTGATCAGCAAGTCTGGAGTGCGCCCAGACCCGCGGAAAACAGCGGCCATCGCCGACTTCGCGCCTCCCACCGACAAGAAGGCCGTCCGCCGATTTCTCGGCTTATGCGCCTATTACAGACGCTTCGTCAAAAGCTTTTCACGCATCGCCGAACCACTCACGCTTCTCACGAAGACTAACGTGGAATTCAGGTGGGAACCGGAGCAAGTGCAAGCATTTGAGGAACTTAAACGACGCCTGCAGACGCCACCCATACTTGCGCATTTCGACGATTGCGCCGATACTGAAATACACACCGACGCAAGCAGCGTAGGACTCGGTGCCGTCCTTGTGCAAAAGACGGACGGGCTTGAAAGGGTTATCAGTTATGCTAGCCGGTCATTATCCAAGGCAGAAGCCAACTATTCCACAACAGAAAGGGAATGCCTCGCCATCATCTGGGCTACGTCAAAGTTTCGCCCCTACCTCTATGGCAGGCCCTTCAAAGTTGTCAGTGACCATCACGCCTTATGTTGGCTAGCTAACTTGAAGGACCCTTCAGGTCGTCTCGCACGATGGAGTCTGAGGCTTCAAGAATTCGACATTACCGTCGTGTACAAGTCCGGACGAAAACACTCTGACGCCGACTGCCTCTCTCGTGCCCCCGTCGACGCGCCGCCGCAAGACGACGACGATGACTGCTTCCTCGGAACTATAGGTGCCGACGACTTCGCCGAAAGGACAACGAGCCGACGCGGAACTGGGGGGCCTTATGGAGTACCTCCAGTGCAAGACCGCCGTTGTTCCGAAGGTATTCAAGCGAGGACTGTCGTCGTTTTTCTTACGGAACGGCGTTCTCCAGAAAAAGAACTTCTCGCCACTTCGAACGGACTATCTTCTTGTCGTGCCCTCATCATTGCGACCAGAAGTCCTCCAGGCCCTACACGACGACCCGACGGCTGGACACCTCGGTGTTTCCCGCACGCTCGCCAGAATACAGGAAAAGTACTACTGGCCACGCCTTGCTGCCGACGTCGCCCACTACGTCAAGACTTGCCGAGATTGCCAGCGACGGAAGACACCGCCGACTAGGCCAGCGGGACTTCTGCAGCCAATCGAACCACCTCACCGGCCGTTCCAGCAAATCGGGATGGACCTGCTGGGGCCGTTCCCGACGTCGACTTCCGGCAACAAGTGGATCGTCGTAGCAACTGACTACCTCACCCGCTACGCCGAGACAAAGGCATTGCCCAAAGGCAGTGCCGCGGAGGTAGCCAAGTTCTTCGTGGAGAACATCGTCTTGCGTCATGGCGCCCCAGAGGTCCTCATCACAGACAGAGGTACCGCCTTTACAGCGGACCTAACTCAGGCGATCTTAAAATACAGCGAGACGAGCCACCGCCGCACCACCGCCTACCACCCGCAGACCAATGGCCTCACCGAGCGTCTAAATAAGACCATCGCCGACATGCTCGCCATGTACGTCGACGTTGAGCACAAGACGTGGGACGCCGTCCTTCCGTACGTGACCTTCGCTTACAACACGGCCGTCCAAGAAACGACGCAGATGACGCCGTACAAGTTGGTCTACGGAAGGAGCCCGGCGACGACGCTCGACGCCATGCTACCCAACGTCACCGACGAAGAAAATGTCGACGCCGCCGCTTACTTACAACGTGCCGAAGAAGCTCGACAGCTGGCCCGCCTGCGCATCAAGACCCAGCAGCACACCGACAGCCGTCGCTACAATCTTCGACGACGCTTCGTCGAGTACCAGCCCGGCGACCGTGTCTGGGTCTGGACGCCAATACGACGACGCGGACTAAGCGAGAAGCTTCTTCGACGATACTTCGGACCGTACAGGGTACTTCGACGTCTCGGCGCACTCGACTACGAGGTTGTCCCCGACGGCATCACGAACTCTCAGAGGCGCCGTGCTCGACCCGAGGTCGTGCATGTGGTGCGCCTTAAACCGTACTATGCTCGTTAACGCACCTAAGGACTGTAATGTTTGCTTTCTTTATTAGTTTTCTTTAGTATTGCATGTATTCATGTTCTGTTTTTAAGCATCGGGACGATGCTTTTTCAGAGGGGGGCATTGCCGCAAGTCTTATATTTCATGAGTTCAAGCTTCACCCACAAAGACTGTGGGCAACGCGCTGCGCAGGCCTCGCCGTGATGTGTAGGAAGCTTCGCGATAGTTTTGGAACAATCCGTTAAGATTGCGCGCCGCACGAGAATGTTCCAGCTTTGTCGAGAGATAACGCCGCCAACAGCGATATCGCTGGAAAGTTCGATAGCACCTGTATAAAAGCCGACGCACTTCGCCGCTTGTCAGTTGATCGACGGACGACGCCCTGTTCGCCGCTATCATTGTACAGCGTGTATTGCTGTAGTTCTAGTTCTCATTTTCCCGGCCACAAGTTCGGCCAAATAAACAGTTTCATTCTGCAAACGCCGACTGCTTTCTTCGTCGACGTCACGACCACGTGACAATATCATCAGGACAACGGGCAATGTGCGCTTGTGTGCCATCACCATCTCATCCGTGAGTAAAATAATTTTTTATGTGTTACCTCAATGGCTGCGCTTACAATATTGTCATCACACAAAATATCATTCCACAGGCATTTGCTCTCAACAGAAATTCAGGGGCTTTATCTAAGCATACTTTACAACAAACTGTTTTAAGACCGGTTGCAGGCGCCAGAATTCATAGGACAGGTGCGGCAAGCTGTCGCTTTCTACAACTCTCTGGAACAAAAAAAGGAACTGCATAAGCCGAAAAAGGTTTGCTCAGGCGTCATAAAGTCAGCACTCTGGACAAGCTTCACACTGTGCGGAGTCAGAATACCAGTTTTACTTTGCTAATCCACGGCAGGCGGGTTGTGCATCAGGCGAAAAAAAAAGCGTTCATAGCGACGGGGGCTACAGGGAAACAGCTCACAAATATAAAATAATTGCAGCTGTGGGGTTCTTCAACATTACCACGATGTCTCTGCATCAGGGAAGTCATGCAAGTTGTTCTCAAAGAGCGGTTGCTAGGTCATGCCGTGCAAGGCTAAATAACAGTCCAAATACAGTCATGGATCCAAATATATGTTTGCAGTGTCAAAGCAGTGAAATTATAGCGCAATTTTGCTAATAATATATCTCAGTATCACAACTTAATTTTCTGCGCCTAAATTTGCTTTAAAAGATGGACAAAGAAGCAGATTGCTCAAAACACTCACCTTTTCGTTCGGAGGTTAAGCCAGCAACTAAGCATTCGGGGCTCACATAAATGACGCGAAAGGTTTGCTGCATTTTGTTTTGCCCTGCAATTAAAGTGTACAATAGATGTTTTATTGTTTAGCCATGAGATGAGAAAGACTTAAACGAAAAGCTGAGAAACACCTTCACTAGTTTCGACCCCCTAAAAGTTCACTTTGGCGAGAGTACAGCAAATTGTGTTGAAATAATCAATATCAAAACTGTAGTATACATGTGTATCGACGACGAAATAACATTAAGAGAGAAGCCGTTCCAGCTCGGGTTAAAGTGTGTGGTTGTGTGTGGTCGTGCCGAAAAATTATCATCGTCATGAACAGGTATCTGCCAAAAAATTTGGGCAAATGTCACTACTCACCGAAGGGGACACCGCACATTGCCACAAAGAGGAAAGAATGAGGGAACCCTGACAGCCAGTACAAAGAGAGAGTAAGGAAGGAAACAAGAGATAAACAAAGAAAGATACGGAAAGAAAGATGTAAAGAAATAGAAAATAAAAATTCCTGGCGAAAAAATATTGGAAAAGATATCTTCGCGAGTCGGGATTCCAACCCGCGTACCCTCAATCCGACTGCGAGCATCCTAAGCACTAAGCTATCCAGACACGCTAGCACAGCATACCATAGCCTTGTATAGTAGAGCATAGCAAGGTGGTGGGAAAGGGAAGCGGGCGTGAGGAGGAGAGATGTGATGGTGTGGAGGAGAGAAACGAAAAGGGGAGAGAGTAAGGCGTAGAACAGAAAGAAATGCTGAAAAAAAGAAGACAGATAGTACATCAAAGAAAGGAAAAGAAGTAGAGAGTCAGAAAGAAAGAGCAAGCAAGGAAGCCGCGGCCATCGACGGAGAGATCGCGCGCAACCTCCGCTCTATAGTGCATAGCCTGGCGGCACCCTATGATGTCCCGAGAGTTATGGGACGTCCTAAGAAATTGCGTACTCCCGAGGCGGAAGCCGCGCATATCGAAGCTAGACGTTTCTCTCGACGGGGAGTAAGAGCGGCAACTGGTCGTGCTTCGCTGGGCCAAGCTTTGGGCATAGATAGGCATGGTTTGCATTTTAACATAATCTATCCCTGCAATGCTAGGTTACTTTTGCGCTACTTAACGTGGTCGCCCCAAGGCATTCTTTCGGAAAGTATAAAACGAAGTGTTCTAAATGCTTTAACAGTGCGCAGTATTGCGCCCTTGCATACTAAAACTACATCGGTGACCACCTCGTGTTTTCTGTCCGGAAATCCATAGCTTTTATTGGCAGCAATAATATTTCTAAAATTGCAAGTTCAATTACCTTAGAAGCTTTAGAAGTTTTACTGAAATGTATGTCACGTCGTGCAGGCGGAGTAGAACAATAATGCAATGATTAATCGTTATTAACTAAAGTTATTCGAAGTTAGCAAGGGTTTAATTTCATCTACCATATAGCCTCAGACTGAAATTGGAGGCCTAGGCGAAACATATGACCAAAAAACAAGATTCTTGATTATATTTCTAAAATTTGTGAATTTATGTGTTCATATTTATTGAATATATTATAGTGCATACAGTTGCGGTGGATGTAAGGTGGAACTGAGCCGTGACTTTCGCGTAATAAATAATAAGATTGCGTGGACCTATCCATCCATTATATTACCTAGTATTGCGTGGACCAAACATCCATTATATCACCTAGTAAGAGTGGATTTCTGTCTTTAACGCAAATATTCGCTGAACTTCATACACATAACATGCTTGTTTAGCGTCTGTCTTGATTAAAATAATGCATGCTCCCGTTTATAATATTAGATTCAGGATGTTGTCAGGTGTTTCCCCTTTAAACAAAGCTGAGCAAGAGCTAGGCTTTTACAGCGAAAGCTGTTATGAGATCATTTCAGCGGCCGTTTTTGGCGCCGTAGGCGGCGGCGTCCGTAACCACCATCGATCAAACATGAATAGCCGTTCTCCTTGCTGGCAAAAAGTTAAAAGGGAGACCGTGACGGGTCACGTCATGTTTAAGGCAAATAACCGAAGTTGATTTTGACCGACAGATACTTCCCCGTGTTCTGTCTTCCAAACCCTACGACCACGGCATTCAACCAACAAGACCGAGTACAACATACGCAGATATACTGCAGGTACATGATCTTCAAAGGCAAACTTTCCGCCATCAGGCTAATGGACTTGCTAGTGGACTTACTAAAGCCGAGGAGGCCCATCTGCGCAGGCTCCAAACCATTTCGTACAGCAGACCAGCCATGATGGACAAAAGAGACCAAGAATAATTTAGCGCAATGTGCGAATTCCGTAGCAACCGCGCTGACATGTTTCCCATGATTTCTTCCTGCCAGTTTAATAGAATCCACGCGCGAATTACGGAGCCCTCATGGGAGGAGGGGCGGGAGAAGGCTTTGTCCAGCCCAGTTCTCGAGGATCAGCGGAGCCCTGTGGAGTAGGTGCGGGTTTCAGCTCAGGCCGGAGTCCCAGAATGGGGACCCGCTCATTGATCTCTAGCACTAATGCCAGTGAACTATAAGATTTTCGCAATAAATGTTTTTTTTTAATTCATTCATTCTACAAGGCACCGCCAGAAACGAATCAGAACACTGTACGTGAGAAGAAGCCGACTAATCGCCCGAGCGAATCGGGCTCCATCTTTTTGCCTACCTTCGGGTGCTTGCCTGTACGTACCTCGTAAATAGATTGTGCAGTGTATTTTCTTCCTTTATGGAAAAAAAGAAATGGCAATAGCAATAGAGGCTGCAGGGATCTAATTGATGGTATGTAATTAAGAAATTTACAGGGCTTTAATAGAAGCAGCTCGTGCTGGCATGTGTCACTCGCAGATCACTAAGTGTTTATTTGTGCTTAAAGAAGCGCTGACAGCCAATTGTGCCTTTCATGCTTTAATTGACAGCTTTATATCTGGCGATCCCAATATTTATTCGTAAATACCTTAACGTATTGTGGAATTGATGCGAACGCTATTGAATATGACCAATTTTGGTGTCTTTCGAAATGCTTCAAATTGCCCCTCGAATAGCATTAGGAACTACCGCCACGCCACATAGAAGCAGCATGAGAGCACGTGCTCCAAAGTTTAGCTGACGTCGAGAGCGCAGCTCCTGAATCGGGACCCCACGTGCAGCATAGACTGAAAAGATGGGTGTGCAGCAGCATGACCACTTGATAAATAAAAAGTGCGGCCTGTTGCTTGCCCCGAAAGATGCAGAGGCCGCAGAGTTGAGCGTGCTACTGCTGTGGCGCCGCCACACGGGTCGCACCAAGATACTTTAAAGGGGCCCTGTACCAGAATTTCACCCACATATTTCTGCACTGAAACGCGTCCTTGTATCGTCTTCAGATGAATGGAAAATAGTTTAAGAGAGCGACGTATGCAAAAAAGCTATTGAACTTCCCAATTCAAAATAAAAGCAGGCGACATGAATTGCCATATCCTTTCGTATTTCACTCAACCAGTGACGTATCACGCAGGTTTCGTCTGTCTCCAGTGAAAACGCGTCTTATATTTTTCTGTACTGGAAGGCTGCAGCACATCCTGACCTTCCTGCCTAAATCGGACGCCGCACTTCCTTACGGATTTGGTGCCGCACAGTTTAGGAAACGAGTCTAGGTAGCCGAATGAGAAGTCAAAACGTGTCAGAAGCAATTAGGGCACTCCGAATGGACGGACTTTGAACACAAGCTCCCGCCCCCCGCGTTGCTTTCTCATTAAAAAAAACATTTTAGCTCTTGGCTTTAGCAAAAATAAAGTTTGGCACCACCAACCACACGGAAACGACCTGCTATGTGTTCATACGTACGAAAAGATGCTGCTATAAAAGGTAAATAAGTTTGCATTAGGCGTTTAAACCTTAAGAATTAACGAAGCTGGTCTACCTTAGGGGCTTGACGTGGTCTTATTGGCTGATGTTAGGTCTTTCCTTGCCGTAGACAGAGTAGAACAACAGCATGTCACAGTCCTTATTGTGACATGCTGTTTGCAAATTCTGTATGCAAATTCCACAGCAAATGCTGTATGCAAATTCCACAGTCAGAAACTCACGTGCAAACCTGGCCGTGGCACACCCAGTAGAAGCGCGGGCCTTTGTCGCTCCTGCTAGGCTAGCGCCTTGGCGGGCAAACTCGGCATGGTGGCTGCGCAGACGGTCTTCGTTAGTGGTCGTGGCTTGGCGGCGGCTGCTCCTCGGCGCTTGCGCGGCAAACCGAGGTTAAACCCAGGTGGTGCGCATCTGCCGCTTGGCTGTTGCTAGGCAATAGCGCGGAGGGTTTCTTGTGTACGGATGGTCATTTTACTTCGAGTTTTCAAAGCTTTGCTGTTAGAAGTTCCAGGAACGCCCGCAAGACATATACCACGTCGTAGCCACCCGAAGGCCACCGCGAAAAAGTACCAAGGGCCATGCAGGAATGCGGTGGAATGAGCAACGCGGGCGCACTCCATTTGACTGAAAAGAATAATGCTGACCGATGAAAACGGCAACACTAGCCGTTAACAGTGCAGGGAAATTCTGTATTTTGCCATAAAGGCATGAATGGTTTATCCCCAATGCACAATCGAAAACGTACAGTGCACTGAAGAAGGCTGTGCTTTGCGCAGACCCTTCACCAGGGCTACCGGTATCACCTTTGCAAAACAATTGAAATCGATGCACAAACTGGTCCTTTCTCAGATCTTACAAACATTAAACACATCAAAATATATAAATTCAACAGAATAAGCGCAATGTAAGCGTGTGCAATATAATTTTAGGGGCGAAGCTCCTTAAGGCGGCACCCGTTCGTCCCTCGTAGTCGTAGTCGTAGTCCGTAACCAGTCTTACGCTTTGACCTCCAAGGTGGTGCCGGTGGGAGATTTTTCCTGTGCGTTGTTGAACAATAAAAAATTCGCAGCGGTAGCTAAAAGCCGACTTCTTCTGTCTCTCATTCCCATTAGCAGCCATTCTTTAGCTCCAAGGTAGTGCCTAGTGAGATTTCTCCTGTGTGTGATTAAACAATAAAAATTTTGTTCAAAACGCCGTTTATTGATGAAATAAACCAACGAAAGACGCCAGATGTTTTGTAAAAGCAAAACGGAAGAACGCCAGATGTTTCTAAAGCAAAAGGAAAAGACGCCAGCTGCTTAACGAAAGACGCCAGATGTTTTCTAAAGCAATGGTTTTCTAAACAATGAAAATTCGCAGCGTACATGTAAAATTAAAGTGAGCTGCAAGTCGTCATAACTCATCGAACCTTTAGTATAAACGCGCCCTATCTCACGTCGGTGATGATGTACTGGGCAGAATTCACGGAAGATTCACGCTTTACCGATGAACCTCCGCAGCTTCGCCCACTCATCATCATTCACTCCGTGGATATGCTGTTTTTATTTAGGAGTAGTCCAAATGAACATCATAAGCTCGGCGATCCTGCGGGCGTATGTCAAATTAGCAATGGGTATTGAGTTTGTGGCAAAGTACATCTCGGCGGGTCACTGCCTGTGGGGCTGTAGGAATTGAGAGGTGCTGACATGCCACATTCCTGTCGAGTACGATGGCTACAACGATGGCTACAGATTACGATGGCTACAGATTATGATGCACCATGTTGACAATACCTCCAAAAAATCACATGCTGGCATAGGAAAATAGCGAGTGTAGAGTTTAGCTGCGTTTCAAGTTCAAACAGCACATTTGAACACAATCTAGTTAAGAGTTCTTCTACGTCGTGTAGGTTGTGCAGAAGTTCCCTGACGTTCCACTGTATTGTTTTGTTCATAATAAAGGCGAGTTAGGATAGTGTGTTGAAAAGGAGGAAATTGAGCGGTTTTACAGAGCCTTTGTGAGACCCTGTAATTGGATTGTTTGCTTTTTTGGAGCGTTCAAGACATTCTCGCCCTGGCGCCGGCGTTCTCGCTGCCCTCAAAATAAATTAAGTTTCACGGAATGAGCGCAATTCATTCTTCGTAAAATTGTATGTATACAAAGCTATTATGTGAATGCCACATGTCGAACTCCAAATTTTATGTCAGTGCTTCTTTGGGCGTGTATGCATATCGCGATAATATCAATGAGTATGATATATTGCTTTGCGGTTATCTGATATGTTTTGATTCATGTACACACTGATGATAAAATCATCATTACAGTTCATTTGAAAGAAAGCGACCATTCCTCAAAAAAACTTCACGAGGATAGAACGGTGCGCTTGACCAACCTACCGCAACGAAACGTCACACTAACGAACGGAATAGAACAAAGTGCAGAACGAGCGAGAAAACTGGTTTGTTTTTGTTTTGCCTAGGTTTTCTCGGTTCACGCGTAGTTCAGCGCATTCTTTATCATTATGAGCCACCAACTCTTCCGATTGTTGACATTGTTGAGCATTAAGAAAAATAAAACAAACAAACGACACAAAATAGCACAGCTACTCACTCTGCTAGATATAAACTAAAAATTCCGGCATACTCCATGTACTGAAGTGATCATTTTCATGGGAAGCATCCGCGAAGTAGCAGCCTACGCCGGATTTTTTGCCTTGAATAAAGGGTTACAAGCTGGATCAGCGTCATTGGGTCAATTTTGTCCTGCGCATATCCTAGGCTTTCGAACCTCATCGACTACACTGGTATGAAAAGGGTACCCTGGTCCGACGTAGCTTCGAAACTCACGTTAAATGGACATCAATTTTATCGCAACCACAAAGCGCGATGATGTAATAGCGGTCGTGGGTGTGTTCAAACAACCCTTGACCATAGCTTGTCGAGTCAACGCTTATTACATTACTTTAAAAGCGGAGAGCGAGCACGGGAACCAACGTTAACGTTGCCCCAACATTGCTGTTGTATAAGCTTTGTTTCCAAACGTGTTTCAAGCACTGGCGTCGCTCTGTGGTAGAATACTTGGCTGCCGTGCAGAAGACGTGGGTTTGGTTCCGACTGCAGCAGTTAATTTTTGCTTCCATCAATTATTTAACTCATCGACACGATCGCCAACTCCAGTACTGCATTTTCTGTTAAACTGGCTATTTCATTCTGTCGATTCAGGATTTCCCAAGTTTGGGTTGATATATACAGAAAATTGCTTGTTGAGTATGCCTGCACACCATGGGCCGCGGTATACGGCGTGTACCTCAGTGGACAGCTTGAAAGAATTTCATAATGTGTGCAACAAGGAAGTCGCGTTATTCTTGTCTTGACCAGTGAACCACGTTCGTCATATATTCAGGTTTTCCTGTTATAGATAGATAGAGAGATAGAAAAAGAGAAAGAGAGAAAGAAAGAAAGGAAGAAAGAAAGGAAGAAAGGAAGAAGGAAAGAAAGAACGAAAGAAAGAAATTACACCATCTCCCGCTAAAGGGGACCATGAGGCGATGCGAAGCCGGAGCACTTGCACGATCGCGTTCCGTTGGCGTTCGTTGGGCATGCTACCGACCTCGCGTCGTGGAACGCGCAGAGGGACGCTACGCGCGTCGTATCGTCTATCTAGCCTGGCCGTTAATTCTCACAGGGCGAGCGGGGAACGCGGTCGACAGGCGGGCGAGAGGGGGCAGCGTAGAAGAGGAGAGAGAAGGGGAGGGGACGCGCATGCGCTCGAGCTCATCGCGGCGTTGCGCAGGAGAGAATTTCGGCATGTCTAGCTGGTCTAGCCCGCGTTTCAGAGGAAGTGTGGAAAGGGGGAGGGGAGAGGGAAAGTGGAGAGGGGAAGGGGAGGGAAAGTGGAGAGGGCGAGGGGAGAGGGAATGTGGAGAGGGGAAGGGGAGAGGGTGAGTGGAGAGAAGGTGTGTGGAGAGGATATGTGCATGCGCAGTAAGGGTGGTCACGCCGCACACCACCACCACCGGATTGAGCTCCGCCTTAAGATACTTCGCATCTAATAGATAGATAGACAGATAGATAGATAGAAACAGCCGCAGCGCCTGCGGTTCACTACGAATTGTTTCGAACCTAAGATGTCGTGTTCTACGACACACTTCACTTGTACATGTAAGATTTACTTGCTTCTGATGCTTCGAGTGCGTTCCTTTGAATATGCTTCATGCAGCATTTTAAAAATGCTTATCTGCTTTAGTGGAGAGCAAGTGTTTTGCGCACCGGGCGTGACACTTGATGGTTTTTCAGGCTTTCCTTTGTCCCCGATTGCTACTCTTATCAAAATATTCGCGTCACTTCTCATTTCGCCGTCAACGCACTAGGCAATGTGCCACTGTTTTGTGAAACCTAACTTTGACCCACACCTTGATGGAAAGAAAAAAAACTATTGTCACAGCGGCACGCTTGCAACACGCCCGTTACGTGTACTTTCACAGCTGCTGCTTTTATACGACACAGTCAGAAGTGGTCTCTGTGTGCATTGCTCGAAATGTTGTCGAGCAAGGCGGCATGGAGTCTGTCGCATAATAATGGGGCGAATAGTAAACAAGTAAACGAAGAGTAATATTTCTTTTCATTTTGGTGCCAATTAATAGACACCAGCCGACGCAATTCGAGACATCTCCTCAGTCAACTGCTTCTATTGTAGCTTTCACACGGGTTCTTTATAATAACGTTATTATCGCCGAATCTGACAGTGAACAAGAATTCAAGTTAAATAGTTGATGTAAAGAAGAACCCTTACTTCGCAATAAAAAAGATAATCCTAAAAAAATCCCGCTTACCCTTAACGACAACACGAAGTCGTTTATTGCTCTCGTTATAGAAAAGGTCAAGCCAAACTTCTCTAGAAAGAACAAAATTGACAGGACTGCTGAGGTGAACATAGCATTTCAAACGAATGCACAATACAATGGGAAAAATATGTTGTTTTCAAAGCACTTCTTTTGCAGGTTGAATCAGCATGTGTCTTGTGAAGGAAATGCATAAATAAATAAACAATGAAATCATCAACAGCACTTCTTTTTTGAAGTTGAGGTGCTTTATTTTTCGTCATATAATCATACATATACAAATATCTGGACCGATGTATAGGGAAGGCTATTATCCGGTCTAGTGTTAAAATAACAGACAAGTGAGGTGCAGAATTTAACAGCACGGCATTCTATTACATTTAATAATTTATAATAAACGGAGGTCTTCATGGAATATACTTATTAGTAATATTGGTACGTTAGAGATCCTGGTTCTCAAGAAAAAATATTTACTACGGTGCTTGATGATACGTGCGGTTTTAACCTCTAGGAGTAAAATAATCCAGATTTTAGAACCACTGAATTCAATAACTCTTTCACCGTATATATTACAGCATTTTCGCTAGTTCAGGTTACCTTTTAGAGTATGTCTGATTCTGCGTGTTGGAAAAGAAAAGAAGTTACGATGATTGGAAAAATCAGTGCACATAATGTTATTAACTGAAGTTGATATCGTGTGATTACATAGTGCCTTAACCGATAACACGTGCTGTGTTTGAAAAATGTCAGGATATTTGTCATTGCTGGTGTTTGGATAACTAATTATTTTCAGTGCCCTATACTGTAATTTTTGTAAAGGTTGCATGTATGTCTACTATGTCACGCCATATGATTCTAAATAAGAGCCAATATGTCTATGGCAAAACGCACTGAAAGGGGTTTGCGTATTTTTCGAAAAGAATATTGCCTTGCTTTATTGAGGTAGTAACAACTGTACCCGACCTACTTGCACACGTTCTGAATATGCGCTTCCCAGTGTAAGTCATGGTCAACTATGGCACGCAGATATTTTAACGAGACAACTTCTTGTATAGGATTGTTATTTGGGCTAATATTTATTTGATTGGTGTGAGCGTTATTCGCGTCCAACGGAAAACTACATATTTTGGTTTTATTGGTGCCCAAAGCCTTTGAAGAGCAATATCATCGCGGTAGCAATTTTATGTACACTCTCGGCGGGTTTTTGCTGTCGCCGTCATGACCCGTATAAGTATAAGCAAGCATATATATACATAAAAAGCCACAAACAAAAAATATTCGGAAGAAATGTTTTTCGAAGCCCATGACCGGGAATTTGAACCTGCAACCCCTTGCTCCGCAGCGCGCTGCTTTTGACGATAACGCCATGCGCCATTCGTTCTCCAGCATGCTATCGACAGAATACAAACGTATGAGACTTTGGGTGAAACGCACGGGGGCGCCACACACGGCGAAATCAATAATATGCGAGACGCAGGCCATGCTGCATGTTGCCTGCGCTACGTTAGCGTCGTATCGCTGGCGACCCGCGCTAGTTATAAATTTTGGAGTTATAGCGCCCTGCCACTGGTGACCAGTTGGCCAGGAGAAAAGAAGCGCACCCCGTGGCCCGTTGTGGCGCGAGCACGTGGGAACGCTTTGACTCTTGTAGGCTTAAGCTTCAGGAGGGAAGGAATAAGACGGCTGAAACAGAATGACAGTATATGTCTTACATGTAGCCACAATCGACGCCAGCAGACAACGCGATCCATGGCTTCACGTGTCACTGCCAAGGGCCGTCTTTATTTTCTTAACTTTGAGGTCACGCGCTATCCGGTTTTCTTAGCCGCGCCATGCAGGGCGCTCCAGGGTCTTGGGGCAACCCGAGAGCAAGAGTTCGAGAGTGGCTTGCGTTCTGC
>NC_051182.1:83837428-83871994 GCF_013339695.2 Rhipicephalus sanguineus | reverse complement strand
GGGTGTAATCTGTCGTTGGTTTTCTTTCGTTTCGCGCTTAGTATCTCGGCGCAGTACGGCACGATTTTCTCATGACGCTGTAAGGGGCCAGATGATACGGGATTGTGTACAGAAGAAACCACTGCGCGTGTTGATGGCGCTTTGCCGTAAGTGGTGCGATGCTCTTCTTTTACCTTCTTTATATATATATATATATTATATATATCTATAATATTATATATATATATATATATATATGATATATATATTATATATATATAGATTATATTATATATATATATATATGTTAGTGAATCGGTCTTCCGCAGGTCACATGCCTCTGCAATGTCAACGGACAGGGGCTTTCATCTCGCTCACTCCTCTCGTCTACTGACTACTCATACTGTCGAGTTCATTTCCTGCTTGATATATACCATTTGGCAATCGCACGGGTGTATTACCTGCAGCGTATACTTAAATACGGCTGCTGAGGTACGCACGTGTGAGTGCATTCACCAATGCACTTCAGCCGCGTCAATCGATAACTGCCAGAGCGGCGCGTGAGCGCCTGCTCGAACGCTACGGGTGCCCGTCGGAAACCGATCGCTCAAACTCGGATGACGGATGACCTTTCGACGCCCCCCTCCACCCCACGTTTCTTTTCTTGTTGTCGGGTTCGTTTCATTTCCCGCCAAAAAAAAAAAAAAAATCTCCCTTGGGTGCGCAGCCACGCGTTCCGCGAATAATGTCACTTCGCATGCCTCTTTAGTTGGCGTCCTCCCATATAACCGGCTTTCGAATTTCGCGACATCGACATCGAAAGTTCTTTTTCTTTCCGTTTTTCCTTTAAAGCTTCTTGCTGCTCACGGTTTCCGCGGCCGTTTTGTTTTGTGTTTGGCTTTTAAATGTTTTTCCATGTTACTTTGCGAAGGGTGCGATGATCTAGTGTTTTGCGCAGTGCTGTAAACATATATACATAGAAGAAAAACCCCGCATACTCGGAGGCGGCGCCGAAGACGGATGCGTCTTGGAGAATTCACGAAGTCGTTGGCTCGTAAAAGCTACGTGTGTGCGGTTGGTTGAGTGTCTTCGCTGCTATAGTATGTCGAATGTCACGATTACTTGGCGTCAGTTTATATATTTTAAAAAAATAATAAAAATCAACAACCTACTCTAACACGCAACACGCTTTGCGTGTATGTGTGTGTGAGAGAGAGAAAAAAAAAGAGAGAGAGAGTGAGAAGGCGCATCTCAAATGCTTACCCACCCATATAGCAACAGAAGAATGTTGAACGACATACGCATGCATACAAGTTCTACGCGTAAAGTCGAGCTACTAATATTTAGATGTGGGTCTCAGTATAAATTGGAGAGTGATGATAGAGCGCCTTCAGACGCAGCGTACGTAAACGTTGTTGTAAAAAGTGTTTCTGTACTTCACGAAACAGCTTTTAGTCAACAAATTACCGTGGTATATTAAGCACATCATAGAGTCAACAAGTAAGACAGCTAGCAGTCATTGCTCCTTCTCTCTCTCTTTCTCTCTCTAATCCTTCTTGCGTCATAATCACTTGCAATGCCCTGCGTGCGAAGTCTTAAAACGTGTGTTGTACTCGAGCATACATCCCACATTTGAATTATTACCATCTCTTTCTTTTTCGTGCGCGATTAAAAAGCAGTACGTGTTCGAGCTGTCGGGCAGAGGTGGTATGCGTTCCACTAACTCCCCATACAGCAGGATTACCACCGTGAAGAACGGCGAGCATGCATCAAGATCAGATCTGCGTTAATTTGCACCTACTATACACACGCGTCTAGACTTTGCATCGAACCCCTGCCGTAAATCTTGCTCCGCACTAACCAAGCAGTCTATGTGACCTCTCTTCCACTGACCGCCCGCGCTGGGCTGGAAACTTCCTGTATACACCCTTCCTTTCAGAATATCCGTGCTCACGTCTATCCGCCCCCCACCCCCTTATTTTTTTTCTTTTTTGTTTTGCTTGTCTCGTGACTGGGGACTTCACCGTTCCCGTAAATCTAGCCACGCGTCGGTTTCGCTTCGCCTTCGTTCGCGCGCTCGGTGCTTCTCGGTGACCGTAAAAATTTATTGCCTCGCATTAATCCTCGAAATTTACTTTGCCTCCCGTAGCGCCCTTCCTACGGGTATACCGATTAGTCTTTCTTTCAATTTTACGGTGTCATGTCCTCTAAAACAAAATCAAAGTGAACAGCGGAGAGGACAAAAGCCGTGTAGTCTGAAAACCAGTCAGAAGAAGAGAGAGAGAAGGAAAGAGGATTGGCATGGCTCCGCGCTTGACCTTCAATCGGTGACCTCCGAATGTGTTCACGCTCGCGCATCGGGATGATGGACGCGTCCGTCGCCGTGGCTAACACGCCTTGTTAGCGCGCAACCCCCAAGGTTCACGGTCTCTCCCTCATCCTCGTTCTCGATTATTTTTTTTTTTAATTTTATCGTCTCTGTTCATTTTCTGTTTATTTTTTTTTTTCATTGTCTCATCATCTTCTTCCACTTCCCGGTTTGTCGGTCGGTCATCGTGTTTCCCGTGTCTTTCGAGCGAATCGAATCATTTTTCAACGCCATGGACGCGGCGAGCACCGCAGCACCTGTTTGTCATGCGGAACGCGCAGCACGTCGTCTGCTTCGCTTCTCGAGCACAAAACGAGCAGACGACGACGACGTTTCGGCGCAGGAGGAGGTTGGGGTCGCTGCGCACGCTGATGTCCGGTTCACGGTCACTTCCGGCCCTCGGGGACCTCCGAGGAAAAGGATGAGGGTAACCGTTACTTCCGGTCGTTAACCCGCGGCTCGACAGGAGGAGGTCAGTGAGGCGCGCACGACCGGCGGCAAGGCCTTCTCCGTGATTCCCGATCCTTCCCGCGTGAGACGAGGTTTCTCGAGAATCAAGGGCGTGGAGAACTGACGCCCAGGCGTGTCAGGCGCCGCCGCATTAACGGCAACGAAGACGACAGCGGCGACGGAACCAACAAACGAACAAAAAATGCATTGATGATCCTGCTGCCCTGGCAGCGTAACGCCCCGTTTAGAGCTGCCGTTTCTCTTTGGAAGGCGACAGTTGAGGTCACCTCTTCTTGGCTGCTTTAGGGTTCTCTTGCGGCGCAGCAGGTTGTCAGGATTGCTGTTAGCCGTTAATCTATGGAGATAGAGCTGACGTCACTTTGTTTCTTTCGTGTATGCGTGGCGTTGTCGTCATCGTCTTGCAGTCAAAATGTGCAGTCAAAATGTGCACTCAAATGCAAAGTGTGGCGTCAGGGGACAGCGCGGGTCAGAGAGTAAACACTGTAACGTGGATTAGGGAGTGAAAATAGGGTTAGGTAGGCGAAATCATAGCAAAGCATTAAAGGGGCGAAATTCATTGCGGATCTGAGCGAAAAAAAAAAGAAAATGACAAAACACTAGAGAAGACCAACTGGCCAACCAAGGGTGTAGCCAGAAATTTTTTCCGGGGTTGAGGGGGGGGGGGGGTGTTCAACCATACTTTATATATGTTCGTGGCTTCGTGCGTGCGTTTCGGGAGGGGGGGGGGCCTTGGCTACGGCCCTGTGGTCAACTAAACTGGCCCAGCTTACGTACCTCGCTTCTGTCAAGGGGAAACACTGGGTTCGGCTGGCCATGCAAGAGCACTTTTTCGAACTGCTCAGAAACCAGGAAGACCATAATTCTAGCCACGTAATACGCGCGGAGGGTGGCCGGCGGCCTATGATATATATTATTTTTGTTTCTTATTTTTTTTATCCTAACAACTATATGAAAAGGGGTAGCCGTCACCAAGCAATGGTGACAACAACTCCTTCATTTATTTTCTTTTTCAATAATAATAATAATAAACATAATGGGCGCCAGCATATGGAAATTGCTGTAGAACGATGGTAGAGAGTTGGCCGGGGTGATGATATTAGGAAATATGGAGACATAAGATGAAATCATCTCGCGTAACACTGATGGGCAAGTGCAGATCAGTGGGAGGTGCGTTTGTGCTGCAGTAGAGTTAAACTAAAATCATAATGAAGCGCAAGAGGTTGATTAATGAATCTAAGAATATGCTGTATTGGCAGGCATAAAAAAGAGCGACAAAAAGTCAAGTATGGCTTTTAATTACACCTGAACGTAATCGCAATCGGGAGCTTAAAAAGAAAGGAAAAATGTAAAGCGACCTGAGAGTGACGCTCGCACTTACGGTGTGGTGGTTAAGAGTTCGAGTAGAAGATCTAAAAAGTGCTTTCTAGCGGCATGTGATGTCGGGACCGAGCCACTGAGATGATAAACAGGGCGGTGAAAATGAAGTAAAAGACGTCAGAAAATTAAAGACTCCAGCGAAACAAGTGAAGCTATTGTCTCCTCCTAGCCGCATATAGTTTTTGTGGTCTGCGCGGTATCGTCTCCAAATATAGACGATAAAAAATATGGCGAGAGGGAGAGAGGTGAACACAGGCGATCGCTTATGCGCGTGCGGTCGTTGACGTCTTCCTTATCGCGTGCATGTACTGCGTGCGAGAAGAAGTTGCGCGGGTGCGAGTTTTGTGCGCCACTGGAGCATAACTTGCGGCGGCGTGTCTCTCACAATGGCCACGCGCCGTTGAATTTTGTGCACCTCTGAGAGCACAGAGGAGGTGAGGGTACAGGGTGAGGGTACAGAGTGAGGGTACAGGATGAGGGTACAGGGTGAGGGTACAGGGTGAGGGGGCGTGTCAGCATAACCCGTATTCTCGTGCGTCTGTGTAGACTCTTCCTTGTACGCTCGGTTGATTGATGGAGCACACACCACACTCGCTGCTGCATGCAGCGTGTACCGTATACCTTTGTGTTCCCGGCCTTGCTAACGAGGAAGGACAGCTCTCGCTTGAGAGCCAGGGCATGTCAACGCTGGGTTATAAGACGGGGCCACTGACGCCTCGAGTTTATAACGAAGAAGCCCGGGAAGAAGCCAAGGATCGTTGAACGAAGCCACGGGAAGAAGAGCGATTGGCGAATGCCCGAAGGACTGTAGGATCTTAGATGGCTGTACGGATTTGAGATCGAAATGCTGTAGTCGATAACGCCATCAGAACGAAGATGGCGAAGTTGTTTGGAAGTCTTCCTCAGAGGAGGAAACAGTGTCCTTGGGGAGACCGAAAGCATGATGAAGGGAAGTTGCTCTGTGTAGTGGGGCCTTGATCGTGCAAGTGAATATACGGCAGGCATTTTGTGACGAACATATAGTGTGAACCATATGATTGCGCCGATCTTCGTGCGGAGTGTTTCTCCAAACAAATGAGCACGGGCTGTTGAGCAGAGTAAGCATAAATAAGGACAGGAACACAACACCGACACACAATTAATAAAGCGTGTAGGGTGTTGTTTTTTATATCAATCCTTGAAGAAAGTAACCGCAGCAAGTAATTATTTCCATGTCTTCCTTCGTTAATTTATGGCCTATTTCTTGCATGCTATTCGGTTGATTTCAAATTAAGAAGAAGAAGAAGAAGAAGAAAAAAAAAACACAAACAAACAAGCAATTGTTTCTTGTATAGGAACTTGACCCATTCGTGCGTGGTGAATACATGTTTACGTTGAAAATGCGTGGGGTAATGGTATACAGGTTATTGAATGAGACAAACGGAAGGCGATGGAGAACCTCTCGGAACAACTTTTCTGAGTCCTTTGTTCAAGGCCCTATTATTATTATTATTATTATTATTATTATTATTATTATTATTATTATTATTATTATTATTATTATTATTATTATTATTATTATTATTATTATTACTTGATGTACGCAGACACATAGAAGGCACATGGATGGAAGGAGTAGGCTGATAAGTGTCGCATGGAGGGGCAAACGCCTGCCTACTCTAGGGTTACTGTGTATGCTACCTTGAGGTAACAGAGTTGCGCATAGATCTGGCTAGCAACCACAGCTATGCGGCGAAGACTCGCCCCGTTTTTGCAGGCGACATGCCTACCGGGTCACCGATCGGTAAATTTGCCGTGTCGAAGACCGGTGATTCACTTTACTGTGAATGACTAGTGTCAATCCAGTTCGCTGCAGCGGCGCCATCGAGAAATACAAAAATTGGCCCCAGCGTCAGCTTCTCCTCAACGCATGGTTGCTAGCGGTGTTTGGAAGACGGATGCGCAACTCTGCTACCTATAAAGGTAGCATATACAGTAACTCTCGCCTACTCTTTCGGGAGGAGGAAACCTCCTTGTTATGCAAAGATGCACAGGTAGAGCCACGCTCGTTCGATAAACATGCGCGACGCGCGTGCTTTCACAGTGGCGGGGAAACTTCTCAACACCCGTGCCACGCCGGCGGTATCAGGTGCTTGGCTTAATTAGCGCCGTGGAAGGCCGTTCATTATGGATCAGCGCGTGCGGGAACCCGTTTTTTGTTTACCGAGCACACGCCGGATAATTAGACCTCGTATAATCTACGCTCCGCACGCGTTCGCCGTTTAGATAGCATGCCTTTAGATCGAGCGTGAACAAGTTGGACGACATTTTACCAGGGGCGTCGGCTTTGGCTTCTGCGTCGTGTAAGAATGGCAAAAATGTGCGGAGGGAACGTAGCGACTACACCATTAGAGCAAAAAACAAAGTAATAATATCGGCCCGACACACGCGATCGCCACGTCAGAGGGCGCTAGCAGTGCAGGTATAAGCAATGGCAGCTCAGCCGGACTAAGAAACCACGAGCAACGCTCTGCAACTCCGAGGTCGCACCTTGCACCGATACAGTCGGTACAGGACGTGGCATCCTACTGTACAGGCGAAAAGCAAAAGGACTGGCTTCTGGCCGAGAGCTCGCTCGCCAAACCAAGTTATGGGTTCAATCTCATTGCGTATATCTTTCTCCGTGTTTCCTGCATGCTGTTTTCTGTATTGTTTGCGTCGCCGAACAAGTGCACGGATTGGCACTGGATTTGGATTGCCTTCGACCGGGCGCCGTCTGTGCCCGCGGCTTATATGCACGGTTTGCGTAGTTTGCGTGCGCCATTCGGTTCAACTGCGCCGTGAATTCCTTTCAGACGGCACGCAAGGCTGCCGTTTTGCTTGGAGTGGTTACATATGTTGGAGTGGTTACATATGTTACAGTCCTTGAAAGGGGTCTGGTTGTTACTTTCTTTCGCCTCGATATACCTAAAGAGCCGTAATGGTCGTCGTTATGTACGGCATTACACGTTACGCAATCTTGCCCTCGTTTTCTGGCTGTGGCAGTGCCTACTGTTTACCCTAAAGTGACGCTGACACGCGAGCAAAGTTGGCCCGAGCGCTGCGAAATGGACGTTTGCACGCGTTATATGCCAACTCTTTTTCTCGTTGGCTGACGCCACCCGTAGCTTTCGCTTTCCTGCACGTAATTGTTTAGAAGAAGTACAGATTCGTTTGCCTTTCAAAACAAATCTTAAGTTACGAGTCACGTACCCGAGCCAGTTCCTATACATAAAAGCAGGAATGTCAAGGTGCAGCGTCAGCGAGGGTTCACTTCTGGCCTCGTTGGTTGGACGTATACCCTTAGCGTTTAGCGAAGAAACTTATGAAGACGGCGACAAGAAGAACGAACACGCGCAACGTGCAACTTCACTTTCGTGGCTGAAAACACTGCCGTAATTCTTTCTTACTTATGGCACTTTGAATCATGACTCCTCGAGGCACGCGTGTAGTAGGGAATTAAAGAAAGCAAAGATTTTTATCTCTTGTGACAATGGTGCCCCTCGAAGCCAAGTCCCAACAAAGCGATGCCATTGTCGCGGTTTAGCTTCCTGGTTTCTGCAGCTGCCCAGCTATACGCCACAGTGGCCATGCTTGAACCTGAATGGGCGTGTACACTTTAGGGTATAATTGGGTGGACACCGTCGCGCGTGATCCGTGGCAGTGCTTTTTGTATGTGCGCCAATATCAAGAAGGGGAACTGGTTCTCTCGCTGCCTGCCTGCGAATTCCTTACTTGCCGATACTCTTTCTGCTAGCTCGTCGTTGCGTCTAAACACCGTAGCGCTGGTCGAGTGGTGCAGAGTCCGCCTCCAATTAGGCAGGTACTGGGCTCGATTCCCACTGCCGCCGTGCACCCATTGGTTTTTATAAAGGGATGGGAGAGAGAGAGAACTAACATTCATTAGCCCCAAAGAAACTAAGGCACAGTCACGACCTCCTGGTGAGCTAGTGCCTCCTTGAACAGCACGAGGTTGGCGAAAAGGGTTTATTGGTCAGTCATAGTTCGAATGATATCTGGATAGCACTTGTCTCGTCTTCGTTCATTCTTCTGTCGATGCTTTGCTGCGCTGTCCAGATGTCATTCCGCCGAGACGCGAGCACGTCCTTTATGCGCTGCACCAGGAGCGGTCACTATAGTTTTTCAAACTTCCTTGGGTATGTGGTCCATTCCTCCCAACTGGTTGTGAGAGGTACCCCGACCTGGAGCTCGAGGGGTACTCATACCGCGAGAACATGAATTCTGCTTTCAGCTCTCCTTTCACTCCCCGTACTTCTCTTTCTCGCTCTTTCGCGAGACTAAGTCCTTGTGTGATAGAACACCACATGCCTTTATGATAACCCCAGCACACATTTCTTTTCTTCATCAACGACAAAACAACAAGAAAGAATCAAGAAAGTTAAAGGTAGTCGGGGAATTTTCGGCCTTAATCTGCGCTGCAAAATTAAGAACAAACTTAGTGGAAAAGCCCTCGCCTCGGCCCAGAAGAAACAAGTGCCACTCTCAGGATCAAGCGTGGCGGTGAAGCGACGTTTCGGGCTCGGCCGAGTGCTCTCCGTGCTCTCGTGTTCGGCTGTCGTGCGCCGCGCGCACTTGGATAGTTAAAAGCCGCGACCGAGAAACTAGGAACCACTTTGGGCGTTCGCGAAACAGCCGTATACGCATAGCTGCCTGCGCACGCAAGGAGAGCTCAGACAAGAGGGCCGTACGAGGCGGCTAAGTGGAGAGCACGGTTCCATCTCGCGGCTTGCGTCGGCATGCAATACGGTGTATATACGTATATATAGGGTCAAGCAGGCGCGTCACGAGGAAACTAGTCCAACGGTCGGCGCGCACGCACTATTTTTTTGTGCGCACTAGCTGTTGGGGCGTTCCTATACGACCCTGACCTGCCACGAACAACTGAGGAGGAGTGGTTGCGCATTATAACGCTCGGGGTCACGTGTTCGCGGTGAGATGGGTGCTCCAGTGAAGAAAACAATATGGAAAGGAAGCGCAAGCAAATGGCAACACCTACACGTCTTCTCGGTACATGTATTTATTATAATGTTCATACACGTGTATAAGAAGCGCGTTCGGTAAAAAGGCTGGGGTGTGCGCGTGGCCGAGTTGATGAACAACAAAACACATATTTTGGCACGTTCAACGCGTCAGTCAAATGTGTCAGCTCGGGCACGCGCCCGCGTTTTTAATAAGTCCGCCCTTCCCAAGAAAGGAGATAGATGACGGACTGCTTCGTGCTGATACGAACAGGATGCTGTTCGCGAAAACCAACCAATAACAAACAAATGGCGCGTTTGTAGAAGCAGGGAATTATAGCGTGGCCTACACAAGCGAGCCCTCGAAAAAGGCGCTGCTTGTGGAAGATGCCAGGTACTCAGTGGTCTACCGGCAGGGTGGAATGAAGCGACAAGGCCGGCGAAATTGGATTGCCTTTAACGCTTTTTTGTGCGAACACATACGAGTTATGAAGAGAAGCACAAGGTGTATTTGGTTCAAAAGGCGGCCGCTGTCGTCTTTTTTTCTTTTTCTTTTTTTTTTCACAGGCCCTCATCAACGATAGCTTTTTCACTTGGATTCTGTCGAAGCGAGCCATGCGTGCAGGTTGGTGTTAAATAGAAGTCGTTCAGGTTCAGCGCTTTTTGAGGTGCAGGTGGGCAAATTAACAGAAAAGTTGTGGCACGCGGGTGTGGTATCAGTTGTGCGCAATGTCGTTAGCTGCGCTACCGTCGATTAATTAATTCATTCATTAATTCATTCATTCAGGCATGCATCTTGATGAGGCGTGTTTGCGGAATATGATTTATTAGTGCAATGACGCGCAAAAGTGTCTTAATTGCTTAGCTGTAAATGTAATGTAAATGTGAAGAAAGAAAAGTGGACAAAAAGATAGCTTGCCGCGGGCAGGGACCGAACCTGCGCCCTTCGAATAACGCGTCCGATGCTTTACCAACTGAGCTACCGCGGCGGCCATCCCCCGTCCACTTTATAGGGTATATATGTGCATTTTAAATGTGGAGTGTCAGTCAGCGCCGCCAGTAGCCATGACGTAGCCTACGTGCTTGACGCAGGCCCTAGCAGACACCGTGAAAATCTATTACGTCACGACGTCTAGTGCGGGAATCTCAAGGTGGCGTCGCCACCCAAGTTTTCTTTTTGCACGTTTTCTCGCTTACCAAGCGTCTTCACGCGGTAGGCTTGGTGCTTTTGGAGTTGTGAAATGGTGATTTACTAATGTGAGAAAATTTAACTCTTTTCTCTTTAGTGTCCCTTTTAAGTTGTCCGCAGCCCACACCAGCGTACTATCGTCTTCCTTTGTGACGTAGGCAGAGAACTGCGTGCAGGCCGTTAGTCCGAACTCACAAAAAAAGACGCGTGAACCGCAAACGCACAGCGCGGATGACCGCACCGTGACAAAACGTGCTTCTTTTTTTTCTGGTTTAATTATTTCACAAAGATGAAACTATAAATGTAAGCTCACGGTGCTTTTGTAACTATACAGAAGAAGCATACCCAGTTTTGACAGCATTTAGTTGTTTCTTTTTTTAATGCTCCGTGCCTGCGCAAGCGTTGACAGGCATATAGAAGCGTTGACAGGCATATAGAGTGACAGGTGCTTTCAGTGACCATCGCAGGCGTTTCACGCTTTTCTTTCGCACCGGGTCTCTGACCTGCGATGCACTCGTTGCCGCTCCCTTTGTTGTTGCGTCGAGCCTGTCTTTCTGGGCGACAGCTAGATGCCTCTAGCGTGTGAGGAGTGTTTTTCGTATTTTGACGTAGTCGACGTTGCGACCACAGGCAACCTTCCACTCACCTGCCCGTTCCCGTTTCTTTTTCACGCCCGTCCTACAACACTGAATTTGCCTAGCAAAAGCCTGGGGCGGTTTACACACACACACACAGACGCACACACACACACACACACACACACACACACACACACACACACACACACACACACACATATAATATATATATATATATATATATATATATATATATTATAAAGGCGATTTATTGAGTGTGTCGCTGGTCGCGCAATGCACCGAGAGCAGTTCGCTAGCTCGAGCCTCTGCTCCACACTCGATGATGCTGCCTCTGCGCCAGAGTACTTCCTCTTCGTTACAATATATATATATATATATATATATATAGTCCTAGTTTTAGCTTAACTTTATTTCATTCAGCAGGCTTTCTAGACGTATACGACCTGGTTTTGTCGTTGTTCGTCTTTCTTTTTTTTCCTTTATTTTTATTTGCCCTTTAATTAAACGACTGGGCGTACCATGCCCGTACCCGAGGTCGTAACGAACGATTGCCTCTGAGTGGTGTAATAATAAGACCGAAGAATGACAGTAAACAAGAAAAAACAAACAAACAAACACATAGCCGTAAGGGAACAAAAAAAAAAAAAAATAAATGGAGACCTCTGGCTAGTTTACAAAAGTACGACATATCAAATGGGACGATGTCCTGAAATCCCTGTTGTAAACTATAGGACACGAAAATGTCGCAATTATGACAGAACGAGGCAGGATATATAGAACCATTCTACTGCCCTGACTGTCCTGATTAGGCGCTACGTGCGCATGCGCGTTGGGACGTGACTAGCAGTGTAAGGATGTGTCTACTTGTCGTGAAGAAAACAGAACAGCCAACGTCTGGAACATCCAGTGGTTCATATTAGTCGGGCCTGCCTTGTTACGAGGAAACATTTGCGCCGCGTTCAGAGGAGTGTCACAGAAGAAGATTGAGAAGTAATTCTAGTGCCAGCTTTTAGTTTTTCAGGCGTTGCAAGAGACGGCGCCAGCGTTCAAACCTCCAGCGCAAAACGCCTGGCCTGAATACCTTCTATAATGAAACTTCAGCGAAATCGCATCCACAATCTGCGCTGTCACCTTGCCCGGCTAACACGCTATACCTCGTACGATTTGCATATCAAGAGGCCTCGAAACCGAATCCTTTTCAGTATTATTTTTAGCGGCAAACACGTCTTTCACTAAGTACGAACTAGGCCAAGATGAAGTTCTTCCTTGAGCATTTGGTCGCGGCGCTCCGAAATTGCGCGTCACTTCGGACCGCAGCGAAACCGAGAGTCTGCCAGTAATAACAGCCCGCCTGCGAGCGCATGCGCTCATACATATGACATCTGTACTCCTACGGTACCTATGTAAACGATAGAGAACACACCCGTGAACATAAATGACCTGATTTTCCAACTCGATGCGGGTGTATACAGGTGAAACTTACACGTGGCAAAACAACAACAACAAAAAAAGAGCGGTCATTGGTTCGCGAACACTTTTCTGGGCGACGCATTTGCTGCCTTTTTTCTCGGGTCACAAATCCTTCGTCCTGGCGACTGCTCAACAGCAATGGAGAGAGAGAGAGAAAGGTCGAGGCAATGAGCGTCCTGACTTGTTTCCTTGTCGAGTGGTAATTGCTGAGAGCGATCATCTGCGGCCACTCGCTGTATCCGTGTCATTTCCAACAGCTGCCTCCGGCCATGTTGCGGCTTCGATTTGTAATCTAGCCGCCAGACAATCCTGTATTTTTATTTGTCTATTTATTTATTTCTTTTTGGGAAGGCCTTTCGAGGTCCTTCCCAGGCCTTGAGGACGGTGAAAGTCTCCACTTTCCTCTAACACCTTATAGCCTGAGTTTTCATGCTTGTGCTGATGTTGCTATTTTTAGCATTACAGCAGTACATTAGTAGCGTAATAGTAGTGGCAGTGGTAGTGGTAGAAGTAGCAGTAGTATGCAGTAGAAGCAGTGTGCTTCCTTGCATGCGTAATCATGCGAACCGCAGTCGAACTTTGCAGTGGGATATCTCGGAGCACGAACAAGTTAGAATTCTTCCAGGTGGAACTGTGTAGAAACACGACGGCCTCCAACTTTTCAATACAAACATGCCCTCTTACCACAGACAGTAAAACGTTCATTATACAACCTTAGTTAATTAGGTGGCTGACAGCGATAATTATCATCTCACTTTGTGTCTCCATGGACATATAACGTATCTACAAAGCTGGTCTTCACGTACCTCCAAGGGCTGGACTTTTAAGAAAACTGTAAAGCTTAATTTTGAACCAGGGGCGTAGCCAGGGGGGGGGGGGGGGGGGTGGGGGGGGGGTTCACCCCCCCCCCGAAATTTTTCAGTTTTGCTTGCGTGTATATCAGGCGCACATACAAACGCACGCACGAACATACATAAAGTATGGTTGAACACCCCCCCCCCCCCCCCCCCCCCGAAAAAAATTTCTGGCCATGCCCCTGTTTTGAACAGCCTGTGTACCTAAGCGTTCGTGTGAACTTTCACTTTGGTTGACTGCGTCAGGCCCCAGACTATCTGCAAACCCAGTTGGGAGGCCGCAGTCTGTGAAAACGAATAAAAAAATGACGTAAAGTTTTTGCCTCCGCTAATAATCTATCGCCTTTATATAACTCTATGACAATGAAATCAGCGTAGCCCATCCACAGAGCGTCCACGGATATTCTGCAGGATATATTCAGTAATTGTAATATCTGGGGTTTTACGTCCCAAAACCAGGATATGGTTATGTGGGACGCCGTAGTGGATGGCTTCAGAAATGTCGACCACCTGGTGTTCTTTAACGTGCACTGACATCGCGCAGTACACGGGCCTCTAGCGTCTCGCCTTCATCGAAATGCGACCCCCGCGGCCGGTATCGAACCCGCGAACCAGCAGTCGAGCCCCGTAACCACTTCGCCTCCGCGGCGGACAGGATATCGTGAGGGGATTGTTGGGTCATCCAATGACCGATTCTGCATGTATACCTCCCTATGTGGTATTTCGCTGCCAGTCTCGGGTATTTTATTAATCACTCATTATTCCATACGATCCTTCCATTAATTCTCATAGGAGAGAATAACTTATATGCAGTGCAAATCCTATATAGATCAATGAGTTTCGAATCCCCGGACACACCATCCGTCAGCCTGTCTTCCGCGTATCCCGACTCACATAAATATGACAGGAAAAAAAAAGGAACTGTCTTCGGTGACGAACGAAGCAGCGTGTAGCCGATGTCGTTCGCGTAAACATTTCCGCAGTCTCGCCAAATAGCGCGAGACGGAGCTGTGTACACACTGGCAGGGCGACCGAGGCGCTCGCAGCAGCCACGCATGCGCAAGCGCGCTTCCTCCCCTGTCTGTTCCTTTGGAGTGCACGAGGACGTCGCCCAATTTATCCGTCTCTTCCTGGACAGCGAGCGAAGCGCGATTTTCTTCGCTGTCCGCAATGACTGACAGCTGCCGCGGTAGGCCGGCCTTTTTCTCCCATGTAATGGTCCTTCGCTGCACTTCTATTCTTTCCTTGTTTTCGGGACATTTCAGCTGTCCACTGACGAAATGGGACGTCTATGCAGCCAGCCGTCTGTGCCTGCCTCCGTTCCTGTTTTAAAGAAAGAAGGTAAAAGAAAGACAGCGGTATATTTAAGCGCACGCTTGCATACGTACTGCGTGGTATACTGCCGGTGGACTCGAAGCGATGCCACATCCATTGTGTGTGTATCCCCACACGCACATACACACGCGGAAACACGCACACGGCAGGTCCGTGCACGCGTGACGTGTATAGCACTCCTCATGTCTACGAAGTATAGGCCTGACTGGCTGCCCAGGCGGCGCTGCGAAAACGGTGCTAAAAAGCGCCCCCTACGACAAGTTCTTTGGTTTCGAGTAGTCAGACTGGCGGCCGCATGCAGCACTAAGCTCAGATGCGCAATGGAGCCGCCGCTGTCGGTGGTGCTGCGCTTTGGATCTCGGCCAATTTCTGGCGTGGCTGAGTTCTTCAGGCCAAACAATCTACGTAAACGCAAGAAGCTCGTCAACGTAAAGTATGTTTACGACGTGCAGGAGATTGAAGGAACCATTTCGGCGCGCTACAACTCGCAAGTGCAGCGAATCTCTACGACGTTGAACTCGAGTCAAGTTTTACGAGGCATGCTCGCGCGATTAACGACAGTGCATAAACGAAAAGATTCCTGTTAAGAAAGCCGAAATGATTTGCATTACACGACGAAACGGAATCAAGAAAGGTCCAGTGACGAAAGCTAGCCGTCGGCGGCCCGAATGAGCGCATTCGCGCCGTGTGCCGTTTTCTGCCGCATTCTGTCGCAAACACACTTTTTCCCCATGCACGGTCGTAATTTTCAACATTTGCTTCTAGGGAATTCGTCAATTCTGTCAGCGTGCGGTGGCGGTCGAGAAGCGACGGCGCGCAATGTTTACAGCCGGCCGCTGGAAGCAGCCGGCTGTAAGCTGCCGGAAAAATCGTAGGCACATACGCAGGGTGACTCATGGCATCGTTTTTCCTCGTTTCCCACGAAATGCCGGCTGCATATCCTCGTGATCGCCATCGGCAGCCACGGCGTGCCGTCTGGACTGCACACAGGGAATATATACATATATAAACGAGTGCACGCGCGTACGAAAAGTAATCAGCACGTTGCGTTGCAAACCACGTTTTGCTCGCGTACTCACTTCACGCGTCGGACGGCACGTATCCAGCGGTTCCGTCGCTCCACTTCGTACGGCTTTCAGGGGAACCAGTAAAACCGCACATTAGGATCCTTACCCCCACGTTCGAGGCAATTAACCACGCAACAATAACGGCGGCGACCGCGCTTATGGACCGCGCGCTGCTCAGAGCCGTCGCCCGGACCACCTGCTTTCGGCACCGTTTGTTGAAGCAGGGATCGCTCGTCAAACATGTCAGACTCTGCAGGCATAGCGGACAAGTTCCTGCGTACGTTTTAAGCACTTTTTGAGCCTGAAAACTAGGCGCAAAATTAAGTAAAACGCTCAAAGCAACTGAGAACTGCGTAACTCGCCGGTTGGCGTCCATTTTTGACTACCCAAGCAACTTCGGCGCACGCCACCAGGCTCCGCCACAGTACTCAAAACTCCAGCGCGTCAGCCCTATATGACTCGCCGATTTCGACAAACGCTGGGATGGCCGTGGAGTGACAGCGGCGCAGAATGAACGGAGAGGCCGTGAAACATTCGCACTTTGAGACTGCCGTCAGATGCTTTGCCCATTGCCGCATGTAGGTTTCCTCGCTTTATAAATGGCGTTGGGTAGCTGCGCACACTCAGACGCGCTTTATTAGTCACGTTTATCTATTTTTTCTTTTTCTTCAGGGCTGCTCGAATTTGTCTATGTCCCATTTAGGATTCGAATCCGATCCGTCACCTGCGAGACCACATCACTGTCGGGTTCAGCATACTTGTAGACGATATGCCTTTAAAATCTGCTTTTCTACAGCTTTTCCATGATATGCTGACCAGTGGCGTAGCCAGGGGGTGGCACACCGGGCCAGTGCCCCCTCCTCCACCCGAATTTTTTTCACATGGGGTACAGAGCACAAAATGACACTCGACCAAACTTACCTGCTTACCCATGTCGGATCAGGGATGCCCGCCCCCCTCCCCCCTTCCGGTACAAATGTCTGCCTACGCCTCTGATGCTGACGAGCTTTCGGACACGAAGAGAAATTCCAGCATTCGACTGGGCTCACTTTATGGCAGGTTTGCAAGCTTGCTCATTTCTTTCGAAGACAGGATATGGGCCCATACATGCGTCCTCTTTATGCCAACATAACCCGCCCGTGAGAACATTCGCGAACGGGATTACACCGTCTACTCGATGAGTACACATTAGCCCCCGCTCCGATTCCCTCTCCCCCGCGCGGTAAACAAAGCGTCAACCCGGCAGTGTTTATGCGCGACAGGTCACGACAGCTGCAGCCATCAGCAGCACGAGAGACGAGCTGCTGCAGTTTCCCACCGGCACCCGCCTATAATTACGAACCGATCTGCCAGTGATGTCACTTCCGACATCAACCGCGCGCCCTCCGAAAAATGCGGGTGACAGATTGGTTTTTTCAGCTTGTACGCTACAGGCATTCCCTTATATGGTCACGAAGTAAATTATGCCACTGTTTCATGCTCTTTATCAGACGGTTCATGCGGGGGCGTAGCCAGAATGTTTTTTTTTTGTATGTGCGCGGGTATATATACGCATGCAAAAATGATAATTTTTGGTGGGATGGGGGGTGGGGGGAGGCGTGATCCCGCCCCTCGCTACGAGAATGCATTGACGGAGTAGCGAGAATTGGCTCTAATGACTTGCGAGACGACAAAAGAGACACACGACGGGTATTTTCGGCTTTTCTGCGTTGGGCCCATGGCTGGCTCATAAACATTGATTGGAGCCTGATTCTATTTTGAACTTAAACTGCCGTTAACTCCGTGGGAACGTTCTTTCGTCAACCGTATATTCAGACAGAGAAATGACAAACTTTTGTTTAAAACGGATGCGTGAGTAATCGCGTTAGTGGCGCATCCGTTCGACGAGCACTTCATGTGGAAGTATTAACGATCAAAGAAAAAAAAAAGAAAGAAGATCAACAGGATGAAGGTGGGTACATAAAAAGAAAAAAAAAATATCAGCTAGAGGCAGAACGAGAAGGTCACTGAGGCGGAGAAGATTCCATCTCGCTGAGGGGCGGCCCAATTTGCCTGCCTCTCAGTATGCATACTTATGCACAGCCCGCCTCACCGAGCAGGCTACGGGGGTGATCTTATCGAAGCTCATAAGTCGCTCTCTGACGATGACGACAGTGAGCGGGGATTGTTTATTTGGCTTCCCGTTGCTGTGTTCATACGTGGTTTACGAGCGGAGGAGATCACCCGGCAGGGTGTGTGGAAACGCGGCAGTGAACCGTCTGCTCGGTGCAACGAACCCGACGTTGACGGAGAGGCATTCGGTGCGGTGGGGCATCTGAGAGGGAAAGGAGAGAGAGGGAGAGAGGAGGGAGAGAGGGCGTTTTTTAGTGAGATAAGACGCGACACCCATCATGAGTGACGTACGTTCGAGGAGTACTCGGCTGTTTTAGCGTGGACCCACGAAGGAAAAACCAGCGCCCTGCCACCACTCCAGAAATCCATCACACTTTGGGTCTTCCCCTCCTCCTGGCTGCCAGGACGTTATCTGATAAGAGAGACCGCGCCCATCACGTGTTCGGATGCTCCCTTCGGATGAGCGCTGTCGCGTCACGGATTCTTCGTGTCATTGGAACCATGGTTAGTACCTGCAGATATCTGCCTAGTGTTGACGCCTGCGTTATAAAAGGTGATTTTATTTGATCCCGTAATTCGAAGGGGCACACACTTTTCTACGTTTCGCGTAGTTTCCTGTGCTTAAAAAAAAAAGAAGAAAAAGTTCCATAATGCCATTAACCAACCATGGCACCGCAGTATAATAAGTACTTCATGCTTGCTCATTTGAGCATTCTTTTTACGTTAGTTAATCCGCGTTATTTATTTTTAAATAAAAAATTTAAGTTTTACGCTTTCTATGTGCCAACACCAGGATATCATTAAGAGTAAGTGGGATGAATCCGGATTAATTTTAGCCACGTAGGGTTCTTTAACGCGCACCTAAATCTAAGCACCCGGGTGTTCTTTTACATTTCTCTCTCGTCGAAAATTCGACCGCCGGCGGGAATCGAACCTGCGCCCTCGAGCTTAGCAGCGCCGCGCTACTGGCGCTAAGGGTTTTCAGTACTTTCAAAGCACTCATATATGCAGATAGCCTTGGTGAGGCATTGTATTAGGGTAGTGTCGTTAAAATGTTAACACTCGCCTCCCCCCCCCCCCCCCCCCAAGCGAGGATATCTTAAGTATAGTTTCTGTTGTTCATTTTTTCTTTTTTTTTCTTTTTTTTCTTTAGTTTCCTATAGTTTTCCCGTCATTTTGCGTTTATAGTGTAGTTCGCGCAGCACTTTCAGAGAAAATCCCTGGTATGCAGAATCTTGCCTGCACTCCACCTCAGCTGATCTCTGGGAGGAACGTGCGTTCAGCACTGATGAAGGGACGACTGGGCTTTCCGCGTCCGGGTCGTTTGCCTGCCGGGTTTCGGATGCCTCGGCTCGTTAACGACCCCTCTTGTTTCCGCGTAGTCCGCTCTTTCTTTTGTGTGTGTGTGCGTTTGTACACAGGTTGAAGATATTCACTCTCTCTCTATCTCCCTTTATTTCTTACTCGCTGGGTTGTTCACTCTTAAGAAAGTCGCTTGAAAGAAAGTAGCTGAGTAAGCGTGATTGCTAGCTCGCCGATAGCAGTGCATTCACGTTTCCTTTTTAATTTTTTCTCTTTGTTTTCATAGTTATCCGGATTCTCATTTTATCTTTTTTTCATATTTACGTGCTTTCGCGTCCTATGCCATTAAATAAGATGAACAATAGAGCGAAACGAGAGGCTGCCTAATTCTTTCTTTCTTTCTTTCTTTCTTTCTTTCTTTCTTTCTTTCTTTCTTCTTTTTTCTTTCTTTCTTTCTTCTTTCTTTCTTTCTTTCTTTCTTTTCTTTCTTTCTTCTTCTTCTTTCTTTTTGTGGGAGTCGAGGTCAGCGAAATCTGGCGTGGAAGAGTCAGTCGCCAGCAAAGTTGCGCTATAGAACTGCTGTACTTCAGCGTGACCTTTCACGTTTTTCTGCACTGCAGGGCGTGACGAAACACTTCAGTGCTTTTAGAGAGACGTTGAGAAGCTATAAACTGGTGCATATATATATATATTTTTTTACATATGGTGCATATTTACGCATCAGTGCAGCCGGCGCAAAACATTATTGGTATTGGTATTTAGGTGTAGCGCGTATAGTGTGGCGTATGTGAAAATGGTGTGGCGTATGTGAAAAAATGGTCCCTGACGGCTACAGTAAAGCCGACCACGCTTCGTGTTTTCCTCGTTCACAGCGTTAACGGCGCTGCCGACGTTTCCCGGCAACGCGGCATCGGGGCAGATAAGATAGCCGGCGTATCAGCACGTGCTCCTAAATGTTGCCGCATGCCAGCTTGGCAGGCCGCTCGAAAAATAATCACGGGCGTTCAGAGGCATATCTTCGCGTGGCGTATGCGTGTGGCGAGAGAATTCACGCAATAAGGCGGCTTGCTCCAACGGCCGTTGCACGCTCGTTTCATAAGAACCGATGCTCGGGCCGATATTCGCGCGACGAGGCATCGCTATTCAAGAAAAATGCCAGCGTCATTGTCACATTGCAGAATGAAGACCTCGTAATACATTTCAATATTTCAATACAACAGGTCCACGCGTGAGCGCGATGCCCATCCACCGATCCGCCAGTAATATTTTTCGGGGGAAGAGGGGGGGGGGGTGCCCAACCGCTCTTTATGTATGTTCGTGCGTGTATTTCTATTTGTGCATGTATGTACATATACACCTGTTAAACTAAAATTGGAGGGAGGGGGGTGAACACCCCCCTCCCCCCCCGAAATTCTGTTTACGCCCAATGCCGATTACTGTCAAACTTCTCATTCTCACCTCCGCACCCCCCCTACCCCCCCACACCCCCCCCCCCCCCCTTCCCAGACCCCACCCCCCCCCCCCCCCCCGACAAGACAGCATCCGCCAATTTTAAGCTGGCTTTCAATGACTAGCTTTCAGCGCAATCTACGTAACCAGCCTATGCGTTCATCATAGTGCCAGCTGCGCGTTCTTCTGTCTTTCTTTTTGTGCGCATTCTTTGTCAACTGATTCTAAGATTTCACTGTGTTCTACAGCAGCATCGTCTTTACGACACCGCGGAGCAGAAACTTGTGGCACGTATCAATATTCCAACTCTACGTTTCTTTCCATGTTTTTATATATTTATTTATTTTTTGTTCTCGACCTCAGTTCTAGCGCAACGCCCCCACGCGCACGGTCGTCGCGTCTTCTCTCTTTGACCTCGCTGGTAAACAAATACATTCTACGCCCGGCCGCTTCATTCTCCGTCCCTTTTATATTCTCTTCATTCTAGCAGCATATACGCACGGCGCTTGCTGCAGCGCACACACGGCTATCGTCTTTCCCCGCCCCCCATCTCCGCCGCCGCGTGAAGACCAAACAATGCGCGCTTATACGGCATATATATAGCGGTGCTCTGATTCGGGCATGCTGTCACCGTTTTCCCGGCTCTCCAGCTAGTTCCGTGCAGCACGTTGAATGAACGGCTGGGCGTCGAATCTCGCACACCGGGCGAGCGCGGCTCTCTTCATTCCAAGAGCAGCCTTTTTAAGAATATGCGCCGATATTCAATACTTCCGGACGGCCTTCACTTAATGGGTCACGTGTCGAGTCTTGCACGCGGGATTCGAGACCGCTGACTTCCGAAATTCATGTTTACTTTAACGTAGGAACAGACGCAGAATATACAGGCGGAAGCGACAAGCGTAATCTTAAGATATGAACTTAACGCAAATGAACTAGCCCAATTTGTGACCCTTACACCACGGAATCCTAACCGTCTAATTTGGTAATGCACTACACTAACTGACACATTACGCAGTATTACGTTTGTGACGTAATCACAGGACATCGGCGCTTGGTCAGAGGGGCCGATCACGGAGGCTGTGCAAAACCACATTAAATGCAGAAAGCTTCCGGAGGAGGGGGGGGGGGGGGAGGATCAACACATCGACTGAGAAGAAAAAAGATGATGACTTTCGCCCTGGAGTCTTCTTAGGCGAATGCATTAGGAATCCTGTGAGTTTCTTTTCTTTTTTTTTTTTTTTTTGAAGTAGCAGCCGCTGTGGTATACGACTCACTTTTGCAGATACTTTTCAAGGTAGTCTTCCTGTGGAAGACTGTAGTCGAAGTTAGGTAACAGAATGAAGTAGCTACCAACAGAAATCATGCCACTGGCACGCGCGCAGCACACGTGAACCATACAGAAGACTGCAAGAAAAAAAAAAAAAGAAGCATAGATTTAGCTTTTTCGACGAAACCACACGTAATAGTAGAGAAATGCATGTGTTAACCGTCATACGCACGCGGTGATGGAACGATGAAACAGGATATGTCCATCTAGTAATCTTATCCTAAACGTTTCATGTTCACGGAGCATTGCCTCCGAGTTCGCTCGTTAGACGAAAACATAGCGTTCGCCATCTCGGAGCTCCTGCACAGAACTGCACCGAAAGCGGGACGCGACGCGTCCTTGGCGTTCCTCCTCTCCACTCCGCGAATGGAGGTTTCAGCTTTCGCCGAGGAGCGGAATGAACGGCGGGTCGAGACAGCGGGACGATGGCGGCGGAGAGGGATGGAAAGAGACGGGTGTTCTGTTCAGCATCCCGAGACCCGACGCACGTGAATCACGGCGCTGAAGCACCAGACACCACCCCGCCGAAAATAAGAACAACCATCTCTCGTGTGTCCCTGCGCGTCGTGGTGTCTGGCAGGCTGGAGCTGCGCGAGAGGTCCTCTTGCGTGCATGGCCACGAGCTGTCTGGATGACACGCGCCGCCTTACACTGCTGAGCATTGGGTCTTTGTTGGAGCGTCGTGTTGGGCGTGGTCGACAGTCGATCGTTTGATCGGGCTCGCAGACGATCGCAAGCCGACAGAAGATCGTCTGATCGGCTTGCGGACGATCGCGAGCCGACTGACGGTCGTCTCATCGGGGGTACTATTTAGGACTCTGTCGAACTCCGCCACATTGTCAAATTTCGTAATGGCGACGTTTTAATCCAATCAGAGAGGCCGTGGCAGCCGTTGGGGTTAATCAGAGTTGATCAATGGCGGAATCTGACAACATGGCGGAATATGACAATGTCCGGAATAGCACGCCGGCTTGCAGACAAATCGCAAGCCCAGTGACGATCATCTAATCTGCTTGCAGACGATCGCAAGCAGACTGGCGATGGTCTGATAGATTTGCCGACGATCGCGGAGGCCACGTATTGGCGACAGTTTCCAATCACAGTCGCCAGGATAAACTTTGGCGCTGAGACAGTTCCTCTCTTCCACGGGACGGCACAGGCATTGGCCTTAAATTGGTTCGCATGGTTTTCGTGTGTTTCCTTATTACTAATTATATTCGCAAATTCTGAACAATGATGCTCTTTTTTTTTTCTGAACGCTCGAAGGCAATACAACGTTCATGCTCGTTTGGAATTGCGGCATTTGAAGGGCGACAGGTTGCTGAGAATAATGAACATTCGAAGCAATGAAGCTGTTTGAAGCCATGAGAGTGATGTTTAGGCAAACTCACGTTTCACTCTTCGCACACACACAAGCTGAACCTTCCTGCATGCCCGTGGTTTATATCAGCACTGAGCACCAGATTTTCGTGTGCTAATTTTTTGGGGAACGCTGTCACGATCTTTTCATGTTGCTGCTCCGAAGTTAAAACATGCAGTCTCCTGACCTGCTATCTCACTTGGCGCAGTATTCAGTACAAGACACATTTGGCTGTAGAGGGACCTGAGCCCGCTATAAATAGCTTAAGCTATAAATGCCGATTAAAGAAGCATTCGCCCTTCATAAAATGGCGGGCGGGAGTGCTAACGCCGGTCTTACAAGGCGCCTACTTTGACGAAAAGCGAGATCCAATGTAAAAACAGCAAAAGCTTCAATAAAATGGCTGGTTTAATTGAGTGAACGTATGCACAACCGCAAGACGCATATATTTACGGTGGGAAGCACGTTCTTGCTTGCATTCATAAGCGCGCGGCCAGCGAATAAATGCGCAAGAGACGCCAAAAGCCCGTAAACCTCAGAAGCCCGTAAACCTCAAAACCCTGTAAGCCTCAAAAGACATGCCCGACCTCCTAATTGCCGCGGCTTCTTGTTCTACAAAGCGTCTGAGCAGCATTTACGACAGCGCCCCATTTACATTCCCACGAATGATCTTCTTCCCCCCCCCCCCCCCCACCCCCATCCTTCTATGTCGCGATAACATAAACTTCAGCCACACGCATACGTCGGTGTGATGTGCGTCGTGTGTAGACCACCGCTGAGCAAAGTAGTCATAAACGAGCTTGTACATAGTCTGGCTACGTGGGTGGCTTTTGGATTCTTCTCGACTGGGCTCGGTCGGCGCGTCTGTGTTTTATCTACGTGTACTCCTCTGCCTACCGCCCTCGCCCACTCCAGCGTGTACACACGTACCGCAGCGGCTGGCAACCCTCGGAGTGGCATAGCGCGTTTGCGACCCGATTTCTTCGAAAGCGTTACTCCGTTTGTTTTTCCTTCGCTTTTCATTTCGTCATCTTGTTTTTATGACACGCCCCTCACTCTCTCGCAAGAGGATGAAGAAGAGATGGCCACGGCCGGGCCTTGTTTTTTGAAGATGATGGCCGCGGGCCTGGCCCGATTGCCTGATTCGATTAGTGAGCCAAGAAGGTAGGGAGGGGACGGCACTTTGGGTGGCGTCAATGTCCCCGCGTTGAGTAATCGGCGCGCTTTAGAAACGCGACGTCGGGGTCAGACCCGTCAGGGTGGGGCCTGCTCTAAACGGGCGCGACTTCGGATTAAGGAAAGCACCTTCCTGTCGTTTTTGCACCTTAATGGAGCAGTGATCGAAACTACAGGTCGGGGTTCGGGTTATGGGTAGTTGTAGCATTATTACTATATCAATAACGAACTGCCATCGGCAAATTTCCCCTCTGCGATGCGGCGCTATTATGCCGCCTTTGGATAGGTGTTGCCTTCACAAAGGCGCCACTCGTTTCGCATTGACATGGCGGACATCTCTGCATGCTACTCCTGCGGGACCGAAGACACGTCCCGTGCAGCTGCGCTCGCTGTGAAACTCAGTGATGCCCGCTCCGGATGCTTTTGGATCAACTGGACTCTAGACCAGTTTGTGCAACCAAGATTCTAGAACCCCGGGCGTGTGGCTCGAAGGCACGGAAGGCAATGAAAGCGCTACTGAAATACATAAAGTCAGGAGATATGTGCCACCGCCTGTAGACTTGACCTGCTCCCCCAAGTGTGGTTGTGATTCTGTCGATCCATCTCTCGTCTCTTTTCTCCCCTTTATCCCTCTCCCCCAGTGCAGGGTATCAACAACCGGACGTGCGTCTGGTTAACCTCCCTCTCTATCCTTGCTTCTCCTCTCTCTCTCTCTCCTCCGTGACTAAAGTTTTTTCGGTTGTACCGCGATATGACATTTGGTTTGATCGCTACTCTATCTTTAGACCCTTATTGAAATTTGAAATTGCCTCACGCCCATAGGCGTGCGCACAGGAGGGGCAGGGGGTGGGGGGCGGCCCGCCCCCCCTAATCACCTAAGAGGGGGGCGCAAAATCTGCCCCGTACATTGCCCTTCTAGTCCCCTAAGAAAGGGGGGGGGGCAAAATCTGCCCCATACATAGACTTAGTAGGGTGGGGGGGGGCACTGCGACAAGCCTTTGCCCCCCCCCCTAATGGGCAACCCTGCGCACGCCTATGCTCACGACCCCTCCCCTCCGTACGTACTTCCCACAATACATAAACGAATAAAAGTGCCGTGAGGGCGTTACGTTTACAGGGGACAAATCAGTGAGGCAAAAACAACAACCAATGCCGATCGCTAGTAACCGTTTCGACCCCAAACTAGTCGAGGGCAGACGATCTTGACAACCTTTAAAGCCACGAACGTGCCCAGTAAAGTCGGAAAGTTGCGTGAGTTGGTGACACTTCATGCCGACGTTCGAAGCGGCGCGCGGAGGGCAAGACATAAAAAGAACTATCCGACAGGACACTACGGTTACCAGGCGGTGGATAGTTGAACGTTAACTAATGAGCAGCTCCTAACCGGCTTCACAAATTCTTTTGTAACTGAAACCGAACGGCCTGCAGCGCCAACTCCGCACGTTTTCTCCTCTCCCTCGCTAAGCCAGCGTAGCGAGTTTTCATTTTACGTCACGCCTCTTTTAACGGTCCAAATCAGACGCGTTCGAGCGTACACGTATATCTGTACGAGGCTTACGGCATATAACGACCTCACGTACACTTCACACGCCGTGCTTCGAATATTACACTGGCTGATACAAGCCGGTGCATGCGTGACCCGTTTTCCAGGCGTGTCTTACACTTCTAACACGTTGGCGCCACGAGGGGCATCGTTCGATCGTGAAAGTGGATTCTCGCCACTCCTGAACGGTCCTTATAGCGTGCTCCTTAATCGACCTATCTATAAGTCCTTCGAGGCCACCACCGAGTACCCGGTCTATTTTCTTGTTATACGAGACGCCGCCCCATGCAGTAACGCTTTTACGCCGCAGTGTTCATGAGTGTGAGAACAAGATCGAGGCATAATCCCTGTTTATTGACCCATTTCGACGTCCGATTGATTTTTGTTTCTTGTTTTTGCTTTTCGGTCACACCGGAGTCGATTTACTTCGGCGCGTAGAGATCGAAAGCGCTTGCCGCCGTCGCCGGCTGGCTTCGCAATTGCTTACCGCGGAGTTGTCCCGCTGACTCGCAGATAGGGGAGAGATAAGACACCTGTTACGGAACGCTGCCTCCGTCCAGTTTTGTTTTACTTCTTTCTGGTTGGATGCTTCTTGCTTTTCTTCTCGCCCTCTCCTCTTTTCCGGCTTTTAATGCTTCGCAAGGCCGCACTTTAAGCGCGCTGGTTATGCGTTTTTCGCGAAGGTCGCTTCCTAAGCGAGCTATATTTTTTCGACTTTTCCGCAAGACAGCTTTGTATTACCTTTGCGTCCGTTTAGCACACTAAACCGTCTGCTCGTCGTCTACTAGTCATCTGGAAATAAAGGACCGAAGTAACACGGTCACATCAGACGATGGCGTGGCATTATTAAGGCGAAAGCTTTTCAAGATGCCTCATGAAACGCGGAAAGGGATTGTCCGCAGCGTCGGCGTCAACACGAAACGGTACAAAAAAGTGTCACGTGACCGGACATGACGTCGAGACGACTTCACCTGTGACGTCACCATGACATCACATACATGATGTCATCACATCATAAACGTCGTCTATACAATCGACTGAGAAGAAAAAGATGATGATGGCTTTCGCTTTGTGGTCGTCTTAGGCGAATACCTAAGGGGGCCGTGTGACTTTTGGCACTGTGTTTTCACCATATTTATCGTGTAAGTACGGAATATAAGTTACAACCGCTGTCGTTGCTCAGCTGAAGTGTCGAGCTGCCAAGCACGAGGTCACGGGTTCGATTCCCGGGCGTTCCCAGGGAGTCAGAATGCAAGAACAAAGGAGCCAGAACGCAAGAACTTTCGTGTACTGAGGGCTGGGTACAGGGTTCTAAAGAACCCATAACGTAGCAATTAATATGGAGTCCCCTCCACGATGGGGTGTGCCTCGTAATCATATCGTGGTTCTACTGGCGCGTCAAACCCCAGAATTAATTGTATAAGCGCATGACTCACGGCGAGGTAGTGCAAGAAGTCATGGCGAAGTCGCGAATCATCATTTCTAGTGTTTTTTTTCTTTTTTTTACCTAATGAGCGTGTGGTTGCGGTTAGTTGTGCAGTCATTTGATGGCTATACAGCTCCAATATACTACAACTTGACACGATAGTACCGCGTTGTGTCCCATTATTGCTTTCAAACTTTCAAATCTCCTCCTTCATCTAATCTTCACAGCCGTCTCGTCCATAATGTAATCCTCTGCCGTCCCCGATCACCGTCGAAATCGCAGGCGACGAAATACAAAACGAAAACAAAAATAAACTATAGGGCACAAACAGAAGACTCACAAGCGCGGATAAGAGCAGCGGAAATATATAGGACATCGGGAGCGACGTGTTTACTGCCTCCGGCCTAACCCAGGGCTCTCAAACGACTGCGATATCGCGGAACCAGCTCGTTCAGACCCTAAGCTCAATCAGCGACCACGTACATATACTGACTCAGCCAAAATTATGTCGCCGAGTACTAAAGAAAACTCCGTAGTACGTAACTTCGACTCTAGTGAGCACGGTAATTCATGCCGCGGAAATCTTTCCACGTACCGCGTCCTTCGTAATCGCCGCGATGCCTGATTGCGCAAAGACTGCGCGTTATAATTACTGCGCCGCTGACATGGCAATGATATACGATCGCTAGCGTGACAAATGTGTGTTACGCGGAATTACGTTGAGTAGTGTTGATGCGCACGCAACGACAACAACAACAAAAAAAGATAGAAAGAAAGCGAAAGAGAGATATCGGGCGCGCGTATTATAATTGCGTAGATGCGAATCCGTTTCACCGACTTTCGTAAGGGACCTCGACGGTGGACTCTCGGGAACAGCTGTACAACGGTGCGTAGCGCTGTAATTAGGATAACGAGCTTTCAATACGCCTTTTCCATCAGTTGATGATTAAGGCCCCATGCAAATTGCGCATGCTCCCTCGCGGATATCAGCGCATACTCTGGTGGACACCCGTGAGGTTTCTCATAAAAACATCAAGGACGGCGGCTAGCGGATTTGCGGGGTTCCAGCTAACTTTAGCCAAGCTGTAAAGAAGGGACAAGCAAGATCGTAAAAGCTGTTATGTAGCTATATAGGTTGTATATAGTGCTTCGTTTATCTGGCTGCTTTCGCTAACAAGGCACTGGATGTCCTGCGTAAACCTATAGGTATATCCGGGAAACTATAAGGTTACGTCTCTGGATAAGCTAACCTTTACGAGAACATAATTAAAAAGTGGCCGCATCTGCGTGCTTCGCGGCAATGTCGTTTAAAGGATAGAAGAGGCGGCGTGAGATATGGGCCATCGATAGCGAAACATGAGTGCTGTGTTGCGGGCTTTCCCGGCGCAGCGGCAGGCGAAGACCGGGTGACCAACGCGACCGGTGGGACGCCGGCCAGCGAAACGCTGTTGCGCGATGCGCCGAAGGAAGAAAACTCCGCACACTAAAGTACTCTCCACAAACTCTCTTACTTAACGTCGCCTGGGTAAAACAGGATGCCAAGCGGCGCCCCCTGTCATTCATACAAGCAATACTGAAACGAAACCGAAACACAACACGAGCTTGTGCAGAGGGCACGGAGGAAGACAAGTTTCAGCGCAGTCGCATTTTCAGCGCACCTTAAGAAATAGGGGTAACATTGTAGGGCGAGTAGGGCCAGAAGGACCGTCACGACGAAAACCTGCCTCCTCAGTCGCATTCGCCTGGAACGTTGGTGTGCTTCGCGTTCCCTCCTCCGCTCCTGGCCTTTCCACAAAGCTACTGCCTAAGTACGAGCCCCTTCCGCGTCTTACGTCAAGCATCCCCAGTTAACTATATGATTGAGCCTGTTCAATCATCTACGGACTGCCGTCGTCGCGGCCCGCGAGACTGTTCACGTCGATCGACTGAAGCCGCATTATGACCGACCAGTTGTACCTGTTCCTTAGGTCGCCCAGGATGGCTCCTTTTCCGCGGGGGAGTGATTTGTAACATGGTAGGGCGCAGACAAGAACGCCTGCGAAAGAAGAAGACGAAGACGGTTGTTGTGGCGCTCGCGCTTGCTCGGCTTGGACCGCTGATCGCTCAGCTGTGGCAATCTTTAATAAACGCGTTACTGTCTCAACGTTAAAACGCAACCATCAGGTCTTTAAAATTGCGTATCTATGTATTTTCTATTAAAGGAACACACCACTAATACTTACCTAATGATGTTATGCATCAGATATGCGTAATATTTACTCTTTGATCGACAACGTTCACAAATATGAACAGCAGTACCAGTTCAAGATGGGGTGGGCGGTAAGCAAGTGGTTCAACTTTGACCGGTTGGCTGAATCGGGTGACGTGCCGACAAACAGAAAGACAGACCAAATTTCTGCGTTTAAGTTCCCCAAGAAAGACTATCGTCTTTAAAAGCACACGTTACAGAAGTGCACACACCCGCCACGGTGTAGAGTGGTTATGGTGCTCGACCTGCTGACCCGAAAGGTCGCGGGATCGAATCCGACCGCGGCGGCCACTTTACGATGGAGGCGAAATGCTAGAGGCCTTAGATTTAGGTGCGCGTTAAAGAACACCGGATGGTAAAAATTTATTTCCGGAGCCCTCCACTATACGGTGTCCTCATAATCAGATCGGGGTTTTGAGACGTAAAATCCAGCAAATATAAACAACTACACACGCTTCATCAAAAATTTATTCGCCGTCGCACACTTCGGCCTGTGTGCCCCATAATCGTTATCTTGATTTCTGAACGGGAAACTCCCGATTTTTTCTTGTGTATCTTTTACTTGCTTTCCAGCCATCGGCGAGGTCGTCGCGGCTTAAGTCTTTACGTAATCCATGCTTTCGTGGCCTTCACACTTTCTCGCGCACGAATGTGGAACGTGCCAGCAGCATGCGTAAGAGCGCCCGGCCGTTTATGCAGATGCACGCTGCTTGATTCCGCGATATCTCCGCTCCACATGCGTCGCACTTAACACGTCTTGCTTTGAAGGCCACGGATGTGGAAATAGTTCCGCGTTACGACACGACAGTAGCTTCTGCATTATTTGCGCTTGCGGGGCTGAAATCGATGTGGCAAACGAAGCACTGCTTTAGTATAGCGCATGTATCCGTGTCCTGGCAGTGGAGGCTCTCACTGTGAAACTCATGTATACCTTTGCAATGTCGGGCACAGAGAGCGACTTTAACTTCCAATGCCTTAGGAATTGCAATGCCATTTTCGTGACGTTAAAAGAAGAAACCCTAATAGAGAGTTTTAGTGCCGCGGCCCCAAGCGGCTTGGGTACGTACGCCCTTGCGTTCCTTGTATTCTCGTGGATGCGGCTGGGTGTACAAAGGAACGCAAGAGCGTGCGTACGCGGGCCGCTTGGGGGCCCGGGCACTAAAACTCTCTAATGTTCTTATATAGCGGGAACGCTTCGACTGCGGAAGGCATACTCTTGTACCATACAGTTTGCACAGTGCGTATAATTGAAGCAGTATAATAAGTGCAGTCTCTCACACGTTTTCTGAGTCGTTAAGACATCTTGCCCTAGAAAAGATGAGATTGAGGTGCCTGAGTCAACTGGGTACAGGATTCTGAACACCCCTTATGTAGAGTTTTTAGCCACAGCGCGCCAAAGCCTCTCTGTGTATACATAAAGCGCCCACGTGATCCCTGCTTGCGATCTTTGTACACCATTACCGTTCTTTGTACAGTGGCGTCCTTTGTACTGCTTATGAAGGAGCGCCTTTATTAAGCGGCTCGTCAGACGCTGGCCTTGGAAAACGCGGCGTCGGTGGAAACACTCACGTGGCCTTAATAAAAAATCACTGTTCGAGCCGGAATCAAATCCAGGTACATCATGGGTGGCAGTCAAGTATTCTACCATAGAGCCACGCCCGTGCTTGAAACCACTTTGGAAAAAGACACTATACAGTCGCCATGTCGGGAAAGCAGTCACGTTAACAGATGTACGTATTGTCTCGCGGAAGCATATGGAATCGCACCCAGGCGTCAAACCATGCGGATATAACGTCGTAACGAGTGGGCGGTTGTGAAGCGGCAAGCCTATTCCGAAGGGCCCGAGCTATATCATCATCACCATTATCATATAATCCACAGAAGCAGCATCAACAAAGACTCCGGACTTGAAAACGCGGCGTGCGGTGCAAAACTGATGTGACGCTCGTTCGCGCCAAGTGTGAGGCACTGTGGCAGCCGAGTTGCCACATCGCAGGTGCGATCGTACACACGTAATGATCTCGTCTTCTGCATAGGTGCGCCGGGGGAGGAGCAGTTGCACCACGCGGCATGCGCGCGCGTTTCCGTTTCGCAACCCGCATGCACCTGTACATCTTGGCGGGGACGGAATAGCCATTGCAAATTGCGCCAATCTGGCACCCAAGGTCGCGCACGACGGCCGCATCAACACGGACGATGGCATGCGCCGTCGCACCTCGCCTCGCGTGTGCCATACCATGCGTTCAGAACGACAGAAACGTTGAGAAAGTAGGTAGGCATTCATCCTTAACGAAGAAAAGGGCGCACTGCAGACACGCGAACACAAGCGAAGGAGACAAGACAGCACAAGCGCCTAGTGTTTCTCTGTCCCAGCTTTTCTTGTGATGTGTGTGTTTTGCAGCAACTAAAGGAGTTGTTATATATAATCTTTTTCAAAATTTATTCGTCCAGCTGCGCCCTTCCTTCCGGAATTACCCGAAGCGTCTACGGCGCTCCGTTACTCAGATCAGAAGTGTAACAGAACTTTTTTTCGGGCGGGGGAGGGGGGGGGGGGGGGGGGGAACTTACATACTTTGTGTATGTTCGTGCGTGCGTTTGTATTTGTGCGTGTATTGAGCGCTACCACACACGCGCTCTAACAGCAGCAATGAAGACAGATTATCGCTTGTCGTATCTGATTGTTCTCGTTATATCCCGCCGCTGCCGATGCTGCCTCGAAGGCTCCATAGACGTTCGATCGCTCCCCGCGAGGCTTCCTTCCCTGGACGTACCTCGAGCGACAACATGAGTGTGTTACGTGACATAACAAGGACACGTCCATATCTGTCTTGCTTTCGATAAAGTGGATCGCAGAAAACGTGAGCCGAACGCGAAGCATGTGCCCTTGGCCCCTTTATACGGGTCGCCGCACGATGTCGGTGCTATAGACAAAGAGCTCGTTGACCGAATCGACGACAACCCTGCAACGTTGCGCCTGCTTGTACCCGTCACGCGTGTTGGAGATCGATGCGTGCGTAAGTCTGTCTGTCCGTGCGTGTCCGTACGTGTCGCGTACAGTTGCAGAGACGGCTTTTCATTGACGGTTTCCCGCCTCCGTGGAGCGTCCTTCCGCGCGAATTGTTGCAACATGTGTATATGGGGCGATTCGGGCGTGTCTTTTCCTCATATTCGGACCGAACTGAACACACCTCGCGTCTTGCGTGCCAGTCACAACTTATCCGCTCCTGCGCGCGCTCTGTTTATTGCGCGTTTTGTTTGCCTTGTTGCGCGTAAACTGGGAACCCAGAAACAGGCCGTCACTGGATCGGAGTTCCTTCATTAGATTTAGCCATTTTTTATATTAAGGAAAGGTGGTTGTTTGACAGTGTTTTATTGTTTCATTGTTCCCTTTCTATGTTGTCATTGTTTTTACGCACCATAGCCTAAGTCGCTTTACCGCAAGCCGAGTGAACTGTCTAACCGTTATTATTGTTACTGCTGTTCTGCTTGTCTTTTATATATATATATATTAATATATATATATGGGGCTGCCGTAGAAGTATGAGAGGTGGCACTTACAAGAAAACTTATTCATTATGTCGACGTTCGGTCAGAGCCGGACCTTTCGTCTTGATAAAGGTCAGGCTGACGAAACGTCGACGTAATAATGAAGTTTCTTGAAGTGCCACATCTCATACTTATATATTATATTAATAATATATATATATATATATATATATATATAATATATATATATATATATATTATAAAGTGTGTGTGTGGGTGTGTGTGTGTGTGTGGTGTGTGGTGTGTGTGATATTTTGGGGCGGCCATCTCTACCTGTGGCCAAACATCACAATTTTGTGCACTTAAGCAAGGCACACAACTTTACTATGTCAAGGAAGTCTCGAAATGCCAGTTTTGACATTGTTATATCGTGGGGTACATACATAAAGTTATGAGGTGCGGGCCAATAAAAGAAAAAGAAAGTGATAACGTACAGATTGTTCTATGTTAATGGGTTATAAATGGCAACTGTGTGACGTATGAAGTGGCGCATGCGGTCACTGCGTTATGTCGGGTGCCGGTGCCGCGTGTTCTCAAGGTTGGATTGTGGGGCCTTTGTCAGCTATAGTTGAGTTGTAAGATTTCTTATAGTCAGTACAACTTTGTCACCTACAACTTATAGTCAGGTGGTACAACTTTGCAATCGACAACCGACCGAGTTAGTGTCTATTCATGCAGACACTCTGGGAAGCCATAACTAACCACGAGTTTGTCTTTTTTATGCGCAGGCGCACATTGGTGGAGCCTTCGAGCAGTCCTTGTCCAATATGACGTCACGGCTTCAGCACTCACCGTTACTGCTGAACAAAAGGTCGTGAAAGTTCTTTGCTAACTTCGTGTTATGAAATCATCCATCTGGCAAAGTTATGCTAGAAGTGCATCAACCATTCTGCAGTGCTCTTCATGTCATACATGCTGCCACCTTTCAGTACAATAGTGAAGTGAAAGGAGTTCGTATCTAAATCATATTTACGCAACTTATATTCAATTCCACAATCGAGCGAATATCTGGGGAGTGCACCTGCACACGAGTTAGTGTGCAGTACAAAAACTCAGAAACACGAAACGAAAGCCCGTAACGATTTTCCCGTTACTGATTATTCAGTGCAGTGTGCTAGTCCTTAGTTTCTTTCGGGGACTAAAAACAAATTCACGCAGTCTATCAGACTTCAAACTCATCATGTACTTCGCATTCAGCGGCGTTACACACTCTCTCTGATGCCGGCAAAGCGTGTCAACTACTGTAATGTCAACGTATATGTGCCGTCGTGCTGCATATGGCCCTTTTGCCCCGCTCGTCTGGACACTCTGCGCCATCTAGCGGAGCACCCGCGAAATCGACGCAAACTGTGCCTTCTTTACGTGGTCTCA
>NC_051182.1:83815760-83837328 GCF_013339695.2 Rhipicephalus sanguineus | reverse complement strand
GAAGGTGCAGTTCGTTCTGCTAACCTGCAAACTAACTCCAAAACCTGCAAACAAATCCCAGCCTAATATCACTGGTACGCACATGCTTGGAAAAAAAGGAACCGCTGCCTGGCTGTCCTCCGAAGCGCACATACAATCGCCCATATTTCGTCGAGGCTAGGGAGAGCGGTTCCATCAGCAGAAATGCGGTGAGGTCTATCGACTTGCACAGGGTTCATACAAAATCTCTGAGACAAAAAAATCAAGGTGAGGAAACTGAAAGCAGCCCCTGTGTCAACAAGTACTTCAACGTGTTGCGGTAGATCTCCAAGATTTACCAGCAGAGTTGGAATCGCGGTATAGGCACCAAGAAGAGGGGCTTCAGACATCATGTGGGGTCCTGCACTCAGCGGCTCGCATTATAGTTTCCCGAGGGAAACTTCACAGGAGTAGCCGAGTTTATCAGCGACTCGGACATTCGAGGGTAGTTCCGAGCAAAATGTCCAACGTCGTTGCAGTGGCAGCACCATATCATCGGTGGAAGGTCGAGGAGCCGTGCAGGAGCTGGATTTCAGGCCACGGACGACACGTCCGTGAAGGCTGGCCTCCGGTCTGATGGCCAGCTGCTTCCGAGCCTTCTTGTATCTCCGCCTCTAGAGCGATAGCAAGAGCTAATGACATGTCTAGCGAGCGAACCAGCGGACAAAGCGATGGATGTTTCCATTATTGATGGGGTCAGCAAATACGATAGCAGATAAGGCCCATGGTTGCGGTAGGGTAGCCCGACAAAACCTTTCGGGACAGGCTGTCGACGTGAGGAGCACGTTCTTGGAGGTCGGCGCCGACTTTGCCGGACGTGTTTTACCTGTGTGAAGCAGAGTGGAAGACAATGACGGTCACAAAATCGGGTTTGGAACGCTGACACCAGAGTTTCATAGTTTGACTGGATGATTTGTGGGATGTACTCGAGGTATTCAGCCGCGGCGGCACGGAGTTAGACAGGGAACACCTGCGCTTTGTCTTCAAATATCTAGTCGTGTAGGGAAGCAATGGACTCGAACTGGCCAAGAAATAGTGCCCACAATATGCTGCCATCAAAGGTAAACGGTGGATGTTGTGGCCAGAAAACCCGTGATTGAACTGTGGACAATATATGGGATTTGCGTGGACGTGCGTTGCTGAAGGCCAGAGTGTGTCTCGATGACAGAGAGTCGTGCAACAAGGTTTGCGATGACGTCATCTGCAGAATGGGTACGTTGTGCAAGCGTGGTCTCAGGAGATAGCAGACGCGTAGCAAAGCGAGTCTCGAAATCTATTCTGTCAGCCTCTCTTTTGAAGCGAGGGTCAGTACACAATGTGGTATAGGTAGAATCGCACCAGTGCCTGACTGTCGAGGTTGACTTGGCAGGCCTTGAACAGCGAACTCGGACAAAAGAAGCTGGTGCGGCGCTTGTGGAGGGATATTTGTCAAGGTTGGTGCCACCGCGACTTCTACCAAGCTGTTACCCGTAGTCGGGACATCACGACTGTCGATCACATGTCGTCCTCCATAAGCCCTATCTCTGGACCACCGACTGTTGCCTTTGTCGCGGCAGCCTCGCTCCGTATAAAGATGGATTGCTTTGTCACCGTCGCCACGAAATGTAACGTACAATAGCTCGTCCCCAGACGAGTTGAGGCGAACACAATGCAACTCTGTTCCTTCCTCTTCGTTTTCTTTCTCTTGCCTCCTTTCCGATTATGCGCTTTTTTGGTAAATTCGAAATAAGACAAAGTACTCGTCTATTTGTCCCCGAGACGCAGCGCTGCATCAGCTGTCGCCTAGTTTTCAGCTGTGTAGTCAAAGAGAAAGTGGTAATTGCGGTTTTGGTGGGTACAGCGTGAACGAAACCGCTAAGCACTATACACCAAACGAAAAGAATTAGTGGTTCAGTTAGGCATGTGGGACGACTTGCCGTTTTTCTCACAATATTTTGCCGCATCGCGCCTTCTTTTTTCAAGAAGCGTCACGTCAGCTTCCGGTCTGACGGATTTCCTGCGCACCCGGTGTTTTTGCGATTTTCAAAAAAGTGGGTATGGCACAAGAATGTCACGCTCTACAACTATTCTATAGAAACAACAGCCCCGAAGCTAATAATTAAAAACAATTAAGGAGTGTTTGTTGATTATTCATTTGAATGTAACTTTATGTGCGGCAAAAGTTTTTCCACCTCGGCGTAGAGTTAGTTTGCGAAGAGTACCGGGGCCTGATTGTGATAGCATTTTTATAAAAAGATCGCGTTTAAAAAAAAACAGCCATAATTGGGGGGTTCACAGACTGCGCCACTTGATAAATTGGCAACCACATACAATACATACGATAATTCAACACATTTATTATTACGAAGTTACGCTCAAATTATTTATCTTTAATGTATATGGTAAGCTTTGCTGCGCACAAGACCCTCAAAAAGTCAGGCACACATATTTTACAGCAAAAGTTTTATTGCAACAATACTTTTGAACAATAGGTCAGCGTGCCTTTTTAGCAACCTGTTATATAGCCTTTGTTGATGACGCAGTTACTGAATGGGACTGACCCACTGATTGTCTTTTTGGGAAATGAGGGACAAATAAATCACCCCATCTGCTGGTGGTCTCTGAAGACAACTAATCTCGAACGTGGATTTCGACATAATCTAACATACTTCAGGAAGGATGCGCAGGTATGTGGATCTTACACCTTGCAATATCTAATAATGTTGATCATTGCCATGAACAACCATCATTACCTAGTGTAGCATTGTTAAGAACTGTGACCTTGGTTTAGTGCAGCGCTCAAAAGTGTAGAAGACGACTAGTGCGCGTGAAACGCCTTAGGATTTGGCATTTCAACCCTGTTGTCTGTCTTCCAACATAACCTCATTAATACACATGTCTATGTCTTGTCTATGTCACACCGTGAATTCGGTTTATTTCTTTGTACTCAATAACTAACCTGTCAGCAGTATACTTTCTGAAACAATATGTACCTTCTATATGTCATTGTTCACCGCCTTTTAATACCATGTGAGCATGGTCTTCGCGTAATTTTTACAGAGCTAAGAACATATACGCGCTTACTACACTAGCGTCAGACAGTGGACCTGGCCAGAATATTACAGCAGAGATGTTATGCTCGAGGTCGGCCGTGTGTCGTAGATAGAAAATTGTTACTGTCATGAACTCGCATGCGCTTTCTTCACTGTCGTTGTATTCTTCTTCTTCTGCCTCGCTCCCAGAGGACGTATGCAGATTTGTCTGGCGTAGGATCTCGCCAATACTGTGGCATATACGTTTTTGTCCGCGGACGGCTTCTTCGTTCTAAGTGCGGATCACATTAGGGGTCCCGCTTGCGGTCCATCCGCGCGTCCTAGGTAGCGTGATCACACTCACAGGAAAGCGCTCTCTATAGGTCATGAGAAGGACATTAATGCACAAAACAGTGGTAATGAACAAACAACGTCTAAAATAATGCGAATAACACAAATAACCAACAACGAGCCGCCGCCATAGTTATTAAAATTGGAAAAACGTTTCTCAAAAACGCCGCTGACTCCGGCGACGCGCAAGCGAAGGCGCTTCACCTCTCCGAGCTAGCGAATGCCCTCCGCCTACGCAACGCCAGCGCTGCGTTGCTACATCTCATAAGGGGAACAACCTGATGGATATCGCTGCAGATGAAGCGTATCTCAAGTGCCGTAACAAGCAGGAAGTAAATAAAGCGCAGCAAAAAATACCGCACAATCCGCACACCGACTTTGTGAAGCTCCCTAACAACATTCTGTCAGATCTGTTACATTTTGATTCTTTAAGCGTCATAAGGAATACACTCATTACTAAACATAATAATCTTGTGCTGAACGAGCTTTACTGTGTTTTATGCGCAACATGTATTTCAAACCAGTCTATTACCTTGTGCTGGGTGTCTGGGAACAGAAGCATTTAAGAAATCACGCTTGGAGGCGGAACTCAGCATCAAACGCAACGACATCCACCAGCACTTTGGTAGCATTTTCTGCTTAGACCTAAACCCTTCTTTTCACAACAAACGAAGATACCATTGGCAAAGAATGTGGAATAATGAAACGGCTAACAAGATTCACCTTATTAAGCCATGTACGGAAAGATGGGCACCACACACGAAAATACGACATATTGACGTAATTTTCTGTCGACTTAGAATAGACACACCTAAAAAACACACTCCCATCTCCTGACTGGGGATGATCCCCCTGTTTATAGTAAATATGGTGAGCCGCTGACTTTTCTGCACATCTTCGTGAAGTACCTTGAGGTAGAAGCTTATAGGAAAAAAACGCTTCACGCAGGTATATTGACAATATATTGCTCTCCATCAAACAATGTTCGTAGGAGATGATCCGCTTTTTAGCAGGAGATCAGTTTTCGCGTTTTTAAACGATGCACCCTTTTTGCATGAGGTACTTAAAAGAGACGCATAGCACCGCATCGTTTCAGATGATGCCGCTGTGGCTGTGATAATTACTGCACGTGCCCCCTAACACAGGGTTTCAAGGGATCGAATGAGATATTAGTGCTGCTAATGAATAACCCACCTCCACTCACGTATTAGGCTTGCCTTGATTATCACCTCGTGTATTTTAATGTCATAGGTACCATCATTTACCGTTGACATAAATGTAATACATTAATAGAATATACATGTTTAGTCGACCGATTTTAGGCCTCTATGCAGCCTTTTATACCAACGTGTCATATCATAATCCAATCAATGCTACCTAGTGTCTGGTACTTTTTGGCTAATAGTGGCCCTTGTGACAAATACACCTATTTATTTATCATAATCGCGAAGCCCTGTGGAGTACGTAGAGGACAATACAGATGTCTTCCCAGTCGCATTCAGACGCAGATTGTGTTTATTCTGCATGCAAAGCGGCGTACTCGCACATAACTTCACGGCACACCAAGCGAACTAATTTCTTGTTGAGCCCTCGGCCCTGTGTACGGAGATTCCCCAGCTCTTGCATGATCACGCAGGTCACGCGACTGCTGGTCACCTCGGCTATTCGCGCACGTTCGCAAGAATTAAGGAATATTATCGGCCGCGTATTAACACCGACATCGCCTATTACGCCCGAACATACCGAGCCTGTTAGCAACGCAAGGTACAGCCAAGGCCAGCAGGATTCCAACAACCGATCTAACCACCTTACCGAACGATCAAGCGGATCGGGATGGCCTTAATGGGATCTCTTTCGACGTCAACATACAGCCACAAGCGTACTCTCGTCCATACAGACTACCTCACTTATTAGGTCAAAAAGACAGCCCTCTCCAAAAGCAGTGCCGTCGAGGTAGCCAAGTGCTTAGTAGACAACATCCTGCTGCGGCATGGTGCCACAGAAGTCCTCATCACCGACAGAGGGACAGCTTTAACGGTGGTTCGGCCTTAGTTGTGTAATTGTACTTAATCAACAGCAGCCTCTCAAATAGACTGTGTCAAAACAAGAAACGCGAAATGGATGACAGCGCCAAAAGAAGAAACGCGAAATGGATGACCACCAGGAAAAGATCAGGGGTGGAGCACCGGTCTTGGCAGAGAGCGAGTTTCATCGGCAGAGGCCAGCAGTACGGCATCCGCGATTCTGCAATCAGCGGCTCCGGGCGCTTAGGCACACAGACCAATATGCGCATGAGGGGATCCCTTTGCGCCGTACCTGTGTCAGCGACTGGCGACGCGCCTTTGCTTGTTTTAACAGAAAAAATAACTTTCTTTTCCCCTTCAAGGCACATCAGCTCATGTTCGGCAAAAAAGCAGAGAAATACCCGTGACCTGCACAGTATTGCAGTATAATAGGTAGATCGTAAAAGTTTCACAGCTGAGACCCAAATACATTGTTCAAATGTATCTCGTTGCAAGAATACAGATCCTCAAAAGTATCTTTAAGAGGGCGCGTCCAGTATTCTCGCCTCTTCAATTGAACGTGGTTGTTAGCGCAGTTAAAACGGTTTTACGATGAATGCCTAAGATGCTATCACGACATTCTAGAATCGCGATACTGCCCAGAACTGGAGCCACGGCGCGCTTGGGGCTTCAGGCGCCTGAGAATTACGCACAGCTGCGTATGCAGATGTTTTGGACCTGTTTACGCAATAACGCATTTTCTCACGCATAATCCGCCTCTGTGTTGAACCCGCACACCCAACTACAAACCGTTACAAAAAAAACCATACAAGAAAAATCCCTACGTATTGTCGTGATGTCGCTTGTCTTGCATTATCGTGAAGCATTTTATCGCTCCGAAGTTCGCACTAAAATGGGGCAAATTCTTTGAAGACTTAAATCGAAATATAAATATGAATTGATTGTTTTATTTAAGACACAGAGTGAGTCTATGACGTCAAGGCTAAAGGCAGAACACTGTCTGCCTGAGTGAGGCCTTTGTTGAGCTAATTGCCGTTGTCTGCGATTTCGTTGTATGCTGCTTTGACTGTACCACCGGTAGGCCAGTAGTACGTCTGAAAGTTCAAACTCTCGAATTTTGAATCAAATCTGAGAGTGCCACGCCAATAGCTGGATGTATGCGGTGATGGCACTTCGTAGTTATTTGATACGCAGCAACTGGAGCAGTAGGTCATTATCTTAACGGTTACCTGAAGAAATGCATCCGTGCCCCGCCATGGTGGTCTAGTGGTTATGGCTCTCGACTGCTGACCCGAAGGTCGTGGGATCGAATCCCGGCCGCGGCGGCTGCATTTTCGATAGAGGCGAAAATGTTCGAGGCCCGTGTACTTAGATTTATGTGCACGTTAAAGAACCCCAGGTGGTCTAAATTTCCGGAGCCCTCCACTACGCCGTCTCTCATAATCATATAGTGGTTTTGGGACGTTAAACCCCAGATATTAGTATTCTAAGAAATGCATTCGACTAAACAATGGAAGAGAGCAAACTAATCAACCCTTGTTTTTCCTTTCGATTAAACACATTTCACTGCGTTGCGCAGTATTTGCGGTGTATGTACAGTTATATGCGGGAGGCATATTCTAACGTTGGTAATATGGAGACGTATTTTCACTTGCTCCGTTAATTTCAGGGTCGAAGAAAGCGTGGATCATGGCAAGTACGGTGTGTATTAAATATTTTGCTTCTCCTTACATAATGTTTATGAGCACCGTTCATTATGGCTACAGAAACGCGCATATGAATTATTCAACTACTACACCATAGCGTTTTACACTACGGTTCAGCTATGGTTTATACGTTAATCTTTATACGCAGCAGCGCTATTGCGCGCGCGCTCCGGGTCAGTGGGTCTTGTTGCATAGCCACATGGTGTGGACACTCAATCAAACGTTCTCGGTATATTTCATTTTGAGAGTCTGAATGATGCCGCGGAATGTCGAATAATGCTGCTGACTGCTTTGAGCTATAGAGTGAAAATTGGCCTACACCAGGAGTATAGGTTTCATGACATGCGACGGGTGCTTTTAACTAGAAAATATGTGACCTTTGGTGGTCATTGATGTCTTAAGATACCACAATCTGCATTTTCAGATTCTATTCGCGTTCGTTCAGCTCAATGGACATTCACGTACGTGTTCTGTAATGGTCAATACTGGCATTTATGGTTAAAATTTACGGCTACGCATGCCGACAGTCCTAGCAGCTCCAGCGTGTCCAAATAACAGCAACATGTTTGTAATAAACTCCGCGAGTAAAGCTAAAAGCACTGAATTTCCAGCTACATACACCGACTACTGGTCCTCTGCCATTGTTAGCTCTGTCCCGAAGGCTACAATGTGCAACAATTCAAAGTTGGTCACTTTGCTCGTTTGATGAGGCGTGTAAGGCTATTGCCTTAAAATGTTAACTCGTCACTTAAACCACAACCGTCAACTTCGTAGCGGTTTGCCGAAGCGTTTATACTGATTGTTTTTTCTATAGTTTCGGCTAATTATTTTCGAGTTTTATTTTTACGCTTTTATTTTTGTGACATACATTAATATCACCCATTCCACCACTTATATATAAATATTGTTGATTTTTATGAATGTTTATTTAACATTCTTTTTCTCAATAATTTCATTATTATATGTTAGTTCTTTTTTTCATTTTAATATTTTTATAACTTTAACGTTACCACATGCCTCAACGTCCCCTGTACAACAACACCCTTCTGCTTAACCCACTTCATTCCTTTGTGTTCTCATATTTTTTCAAGGTTTTGGACAACTTGTACCGGTGCTTGACAGGATGGTCCAGAAACACACGAAATTCAGACACTGAGTACTCGTGTTAGTAATAGGTGCTGTAGTACAGGGCCTTGATTACTCTCCGAAATTTATTTTCTACATTAGAGCGGGTATTTTCGGCTACGAACTGCTGGATCCTTCAGTAGGATCTTATGAACTTTTAAGGCTTTGTTCCTTCACCGTAGACTGAGGGCGTTAAACCATAATTGCGTACCCTAAACCGAAAGTATGACATCCTATTCAAAGGTTTCAGCTATTGTTATCAAAAATAGAGGTTAAGATTAAAAAGCACACTGGTCGTCAGTAAGCACTAGGAGAAATGCGCAAAAACTAAACTTTATAAATAGTAAAAAATGCAAAATCGAAGGCCTTATGCTATCTCCGCAAAAAAAAAAAACGCCAGGCATGCGCTGAAACCGCAGCACAATCACAGCGAAAGCTGGAAGAGCGGCGTTTCTAGAACCCGTTGTAAGCTCTCTTGGGGCTACTAATACAAGTACACTAGCAAGGTACCGAACACGCCATAAATCACAATTTTTCTGAAAATGGGAAGCACCTACTGGGCCATTATCCGTCGTTCTGCGGGGAAGCGAGGTACCACCTACACCTCTGTAAGGCATTATCAGCACTTTGTTGAAGCGACGACTGATGACGATCAAGAATTTTGGCTCAGCCCTTTGTAATGGGTTGGAAGCTATAAACGGCCCACCAGGTATGTTTTTTCCTTGCGTGACGCCCGGCCGCTATTTCCCTCTCCTGTCACGCTGTATAACATACGTTGACGTGGAAGAGAGAGAGAGAGGGGGGCGAAGAACTTTACTGAGACCCCGAGGAAATGGATCATGCGCTTATGGGCTTCTTTGGCAACCAATACAAGTGCATTTGCGAGGAACTGACTGCGCTATAAATCATTGTAATTTTACTGAGACCCCGCGGAAATGGATCATGCGCTTATAGGCTTCCTTGGCAACCAATACAAGTGCACTTGCGAGGAACCCACTACGCTATAAATCATCGTAATTTTTTTAAAAGTAGGGCAGCAGGCACTGTGCCATTTTTTTTCATTCTACGGAGAGCCGTGGTACCTGCTAAACGCATGTAAGGCATTATGCGCACTTTGTTGACACTGCGCCTGATGACGATGAAGAATTATGGCGGAGCCCTTCGTAATGGGTTGGAAGCATACAACAACCTACTCGTTGCGCAATTCGCATTGTGTGATGCCTGGTTACAGAATTCGCGTTGCGCGATGCTTGGTGCTTATTTTACTCTTCTACCACGATATATTGCGAATGCTAATGTGGTTCCTTCCCGGCATGAATCCTGTATAGAACCTTTTTGCAAAGCAGTTTCAAGCACCGGCATGGCTCAGAGGTTGAATACTGGGCTCCCACGCAGAGGGCCCAGGGTCGAACCTCGTTCCATCCTGGAATTTTTTTTCTTATTCCGTTTTTTTTTCTCCTTATTTTGAGCGATAGTGGTTACGGACACCGACGGCGGCGGCTGCGAACTACGGCGCCATAAACGGCCGCTGAGATGATCTCATAACAGCTTTCACTGTAAAAACAAAAACGAGCACTGAATGATGCAAATACAGGCGATTTGTGAGGCCGGCATATCGATATTCGCCAACCTTTGTCTTCTGTCGTAACCTGTTGTGTTACGGACAATATTGTAACGTGCGTATCTTATTATCACTTTTGCTGTATTCGATTTTCGCCCACAAAGACTGTCAGCAACGCTGAGCGCAAACCGCGCTTTATTGTTCGAGAAGCTTCGCGATTATTTATGCCATTTTGTTAAGATTTCGCGCAAGAAGCGAACACTCGAGCTTATTCTAGAGTTTGCGCGACAAACAGCGATAACGCTGTAATATTCGACGGCACGTGTATAAATGCCCACGCGCTTCACCGCTTTTCAGTTCACCGACGGCCGACGCTCTGCTCGCCGCTATCAGTGCATACCGGGTGTATTGCTGTAAATTAACTTTCCGTGTCTCGGCCACAAGTTCGGCCAAGTAAAGAGTTCTATCTTGGACACCTGGGCTGCGGTCTTCGTCGACGTCACGACCACCTGACATCTGGTGGAGGTGCTGCTTCTTTCACCTACCGGACGCCCCCGTCAAGCCGTGAACCCAGCGCAAGTCGCGAGGAAGTCACCGACGGCAACCCTGAGCAGCGAGGAAGCCGAAGACAAGGTCTGCGGCCAGAGTGCGGGTATTTACCTGAAAAGACCCGGCGGACCAAGACCCCGACCTCGACCGCAGCGATGATGACAGCCCCTGTGCCGTCTGCGCCTATCCTGTTCCGGCAACCCAAGAAGCCGCCGACCTTCCGGGGTTCCGCACTTGAAGACTCGGAAAGCTGGCTCGAAGCGTACGACCGAGTCGCCGTTTTCAATGCGTGGACCACCGAAGACAAGCTTCGACTTGTGTACTTCGCCTAGCAAGACGCCGCTTGCACCTGGTTCGAGAACCAAGAGCGAACCCTGACAACGTGGGACACATTTCGCACCAGGTTCCTCGCTACATCCACGAGCGTCATCCGCAAGGAGAGGGCCGAAGCGCTGCTTGAAACCCGTTCGCAGCTGCCAGACGAAAACTTGGTGCTCTTCACAGAAGAGATGACCAGACTCTCCCCCACACCGACCCCGAAATGTCGGAAGACAAGAGAGTTCGTTTTCTCATGCGAGGAGTAAAGCAGGAGATGTTTGCTGTTCTGATGCGAAACCCACCCAGTACTGTCCAGGAATTCAACTCCGAAGAGACGACGATTGAAAAGACGCTGGAGATGCGCACCCGACAATTCGATTGCCGCTCGACGCCAGCGTACGCAGGCGTTCAACGACTCTGGTCCGACGACCTGCGTGAAACGATCCGAGCCATCGTACGGCAGAAGCTGCGAAAGCTCGCACCTTTGGCACCGCCCGCAGGGACGTCGATTGCTGACGTTGTACGCGAGGAGATCCAACAGTCACTGGGTGTTCCTCAGCCGGCACCGCCGCAGCTACAAGCAATGATATAGGCTGCTGCAGCCCGATGCAACGCCCCCCTCCTCACCCACGTCAAGACGCCGCACCGCCACAGCAGTTCCGCCGCCAGACACCTCCACCGCAAGCACCGACGTCATACCGCCCGCCAGCCGGCCAGCGATACACTCCGACGAAGACCGACGTTTGGCGCGCTCCCGACAACCGCCCGCTCTACTACCATTGCGAGGAGCCTGGCCACACGTACCGCCGCTGTCAGTACCGACATGTGGGGCTACGAGGATTCGCCGTCAACACGCCGCGCCCACAGCCAGGCGAACGGCCTCGTGACATCGACGACTACCTCGACGGAACAGAGTGGCATGAACGACGACCTTCCTGCTCGCCGTCGCCCGGCCGCTACATGTGACCACACCGCCGGCAGTACACTGGCCGAAACCGGGGCCGGTCGCCTAGCCCGCATCTGAGAAACTAAGGGCAGCAACCGATAGAGGTGCGATTGCTGTACGACGAAATGCCGAAGATAATCCGCGGCCACCGACAACGACAACGCGACGAGACCTGCAGAACACGACGCGAAGCAGCCGAAGCCCTGCCGACGAAACCTCGCGGACCGAGGAAGACCCGAGGACGCAACATGGAAGCAGTGGAACAAATCGACGCAGCCGTGACCTGACGCCGCGACCCAACTGCAACGAAAGACAACGAACTAGCGAACTCGACGCTCTCATCGACGGCCACAATGTCACCGCTCTCGCCGACACCGGGGCCGACTATTCCGTCGTCAGTGGGCCTTTCGCGACAAGGCTGAAGAAAGTAAAGACCGCTTGGAGTGGACCCGAAATTCGGACAGCTGGAGGCCACCTGATAACGCCGATTGATGTCTGCAAAGCGAGAGTCACCATGAATAACCGGACTTATCCTGCGAGCTTTGCAATCCTACAAAACTGCCCCAGGAATGTGATACTTGGAATGGACTTCCTAAGTGACCACGGCGCCGTCATCGACCTGAGGTCTGAGTCGATAACACTAACCTCAGACATAGCGCTCGCGCCCCACCCGTCGCGAACCTTGAAACCTTGAAAAACCTCCGAACCATGAAGGCGTGATCGAGGGCGAACAGCACCTACTCCTGAACTGTAAAATTTGTGTTGCAAGAGGTATAGCCGAGCTGCGTGACGGTTAAGCAAAGGTAGTACTGACAAACTTCAGCCACGAGTATGGGCACCTCAACATTGGTACGACGGTCGCCTGCATCGACAAATGTGTGGCTGCCAGCATTGCTTTCGCCCTCTTCGACGCTGCCGAACCTGCTTCGACGAATCGAGATCGCGAACCAGATTTCGACGTCAACCCGTGCCTTCCGAAGGTCAAGCAAGGCCAGCTCAAAACCCTGCTCCTGCAATGCAAGGACTGCTTTTCATCGTCGTCCAGACTTCGGTAGACACCGTTCGCAAGACAACACTTCATAACAGAAGAAAATACAAGGCCACTTCCTAAGAGCCCGTACAGAGTTTCGACCCGAGAACGTGAGGTGATAAAGAAACATGCATGCTATGTTACGGGGCAACAGCTATGAATGTTCGTTTAGTTTTTCGCCTGGAGGACAAGTCAACGTGACCGATTTTTCTTCATGTTTACTTTTTTTGTGTTTCCGGAATAAAATTCAGTGAGAGTCAGCGCTTGTCCTGTGTACTTCTTATGTTCCTTGTCCCCTTTTTGTGAGCGCTGCACAGCCCTAAGTATGAATCAATACCAACTCGCTCAATTTTCTCTTCTAAGATAAAGAAACAAGTCGACGAAATGTTACGCGACTACATCATCCAGCCGTCCAAGAGTCCCTGGGCGACACCCGTTGTGTTAGAGAAGAAGGAGGGGGACCCTACGTTTCTGCGTCTATTATCGTCGCCTGAACAAAATCACACAAAAAAAGACGTGTACCCTCTCCCACGTATAGACGACGCCCTAGATCGACTCCACAACGCGAAGTACTTTTCTTCGATGGACCTCAAGACCGGCTACTGGCAAATCGAAGTCGACGAGAGAGACCGAGAAAAGACTGCCTTCATAACACCGGACGGCCTGTTCAAGTTCAAGCTCATGCCCCTCGGTCTTTTCTCGGCACCTGCGACTTTCCAACGAGTCATCGATACTGTATTAGCTGGCTTGAAGTGGCGGACTTGCCTTATTTACTTGGACGACGTCGTTGTGTTTTCGTCGAACTTCGACGAACACCTCCAGAGACTTCAATCCGTACTTCAAGCAATCAAGAATTCCGGACTCACCCTGAAGCCAGAAAAGTGCCGCTTCGCGTACCAGGAGCTCTTGTTTTGGGTCACGTGATCAACAAGACTGCAGTGCTCCCAAACCCGCAGAAAACAGCTGTCATCGCCGCTTTCCCACCCCTCACCGACAAGAAGGCCGTGCGCCGATTTCTCGGCTTGTGCGCCTATTGCAGACGCTTTGTCAAAGGCTTTTCACGGAAAGCCGATCCACTAATGCAGCTCGCGAGCACCGATGTCGAATTTAGGTGGCAAACAGCGCAAGTCGAAACATTTCGTGAACTGAAACGGCGCCTGCAGACGCCTTCAATACTTGCGCATTTCGACGAATACGCCGATACGGAGATTCACACCGATGGAAGCAGCGTAGGGCTCGGCGCCGTCCTTGTGCAGTGGACGGATGGACTGGAAAGGGTTATCATTTATGCTAGCCGGCCGCTGTCTAAGACAGAGGCCAACTATTCCACAGCAGAAAAGGAGTGCGTCGTCATCATTTGAGCTACGTCAAAGTTTCGCCCCTACCTCTACGGCAGGCCCTTCAAAGTTGTGAGTGGCCATCATGCCTTGTGTTGGCTAGCTAACTTCAAGGACCCTTCAGGCCGCCTCGCACGATGGAGCCTAAGACTTCAAGAATTTGACATTACCGTCGTGTACGAGTCCGGAAGGAAACATTCCGACGCCGACAGCTTGACTCGTGCTCCCGTCGACCCACCACCGCCCGACGACCAGGATGATGACAGCTTCTTGGGAGCCATAACTGCCAACGACTTCGCCGACGGACAGCGAGCCGACTCGGAACTGAAGGGTATAGTGGAATACCTGGAGGGCAGGACCATCGTTGTCCCAAAAGTATTCAGGCGGGAATTGGCATCATTTTCCTTGAAAAACAACGTCCTCGTAAAGAACTTCTCTCCGTCCGAGCCAGCTACATTATCGTTGTACCTTTGGGACTGCGACCAGAAATTCCGCATGCCCTGTACGACGACTCGACGGCTGGACACCTCACTTTCCCGCACGCTCGCACGAGTACAGGAAAAGTATTACTGCCAGCGCCTTGCCGCCGACTTACTCGGTATGTAAGGACGTGCCGAGACAGCAAGCGACGGAAGCCACCGCCCAAAAGACCAGCAGGCATCCGTCAGCCGATCGAGCCTCCTCTGCGACCATTCCAGCAGATCGGGGTGTACCTCCTGGGGCCGTTCCCAACGTCGACTTGCGGAAATAAATGGATCGTCGCGGCTACCGACTACCTCACCCGCTACGCCGAAGCAGAAGCCCTGCCCAAAGGCAGTGACGTTGAGGTAGCTAAGTTCTTTGTTGAGAGCATCGTCCTACGACACGTCACCCCAGAGGCACGGCGTTTACGGCTGACCTAACTCAGGCGATCTTGGAATGCAGCCACACAAGCACCGCCGGACCACCGCGTACCACCCACAGACCAACGGCCTCACCTTGCGTCTAAATAAGACCATCGCCGACATGCTCGCCATTTACGTCGACTTCGAACACATGACGTGGGACGCCATCCTTCCGTACATGACCTTCGCGTACAGCATGGCCGTACAAGAAACGACGCATATGACACCATATAAGTTGGTCTGCGGACGGAGCCCGGCAAAAACGCTCGACGCCATGTTACCAACCGTGACCAACGAGGAAAACATCGACGTGACCACCTCCTACAGCGCGCCGAAGAAGCACTACAGCTCGCCCGCCTACGGATCAAGAACCAGCAGACGAATGACAGCCGCCGCTACAACCTTTGACGACGCCACATGGAATACCAAGCCGGTGACTGTGTGTGGGTATGGACGCCGATACGCTGACGAGGACTTAGAAGCTTCTTTGACGATACTTCGGACCGTACAGGGTACTTCGACGCCTCGGCGCCCTCGACTACGAGGTTCTTCCTGACGGCATTACGAACTCTCAGCAGCGCCGTGCGCGACCTGAAGTAATCCCTGTCGTGCGCCTGAAGACATATTACGCGCGTTAGGGAATCTGAGGACTGTACTTTTACTTTATTGTACTTTCTTGCTTGTGCTTATTTGTATTGTACTTGCTTGTGCTTGTTTATTGCACATTCTTGCTTTATTGCTTTTAATGTTGCATGCATTGCCGCCCCCCGTGTTGTCTTTTAAGCATCGGGACGATGCTTTTTCAGAGGGGGGCATTGCCACGTGCGTTTCTTATGATCCCTTTTGCTGTATTCAGTTTTTGCCCACAAAGACTGTCAGCAACGCTCAGCGCAAACCGCGCTTTATTGTTCGAGAAGCTTCGCGATTATTGTAGATCGTTTTGTTAAGATTTCGCGCAAGACGCGAACATTCGACCTTATTCTAGAGCTTGCGCTACAACCAGCGATAACGCTGGAATATTCGACGGCACATGTATAATTGCCGACGCGCTTCACCGCTTGTCAGTTCATCGACGGTCGACGCTCTGTTCGCCGCTATTAGTGCATACCGTGAGTATTGCTGTAAATTAACTTTCCGTTTCTCGGCCACAAGTTCGGCCAAATAAAAAGTTTCACCTTGGACACCTCGCCTGCGGTCTTCGTCGACATCGTGGCCACGTGACAACATTGTTAAAGTAACGGCAGACGTATATGTGCTTGAATAATATTTAGCGAGCGGATGTAGTTCAAACTTAATTTCTGTTATGGTACGTTCCAGAAATACGACCTATAGAGTGAGTCGTAAAAATGAAGGACCAACGATTGGTGTTACAGCGTTGATGGGTAAGTGTATATCGATTATAGAAACAATGATTATTTCATGGGCAAATAAGGAGGGTAGCGAGGACGGCATTTGACTGTTCCTCACAAAGGACCACGTTCCCGCATGCACATAAAAAGCGGTGTAGTTTCTTTAGAGCGCATTGCTATTTTATTATACGTTTAGGTGCCCGTGTGACCAAACCTATACAATCATTTAAACTGAATATATCCAGCATGCCCCTACACGCAGATGCACATATCAGTATTTATTCATATGTCCTATTTAACTAATGCGATCCTGGAGCACCGAAATATAATTACACATATGGTAGTGTGGTCAGTTTTAATCAAACCACAAGCATAATAATGACAATACACCATATTATACTATGCAAGACAAACCCTAAACACATGAAAAAAAAACGAACAAATATGCTCGCGTCATATAATATTTCTTTGTAATTTCACTAAATGTTTAACGTGAATTTATTCTGAAAACCACGTAGCCCGCGGAATGGCGAATGCGAAAACCGAGAATCATGCAGTTTTTTACAGCGAGCCAGTGATGTTCCCATTGCATATTGGCAATTAGCGGTAAGTATACAACTTTCTCTGAGGGGACGTGGAGGCAAGCAACAGTGATGAACGTTGCAGAAAATTTAGGAATCTGTAGCAAAATAGTTCAGTGCAACTGGCGATTAAAAAAAAGAAAAGCCAAATGCTGACTCATTGAACACGGCACATTTCGCACGTATATTTAGCTAATGCGAAGAGGATGTTTTCCTTAATTATTTCGGTTGGCAAGAAGCTCTGCCTTTGCCGAGGGGAAGTTTACACTGGAGAGTAAGCAGGGTGCACTGGATACGAAGACTTGGCGTTGTAGTAACACAATCCTATAAGGCAAATAAATGAGCGCAAACCACGACACGCCACGAAAATACACAACACAAGCGCCAGTGCTTGCCTGGTCTCTTCCTTATCTCTGCTAGTTTGCAGTGAAGTTTTCAGCTTGAGAAAATGTGCTCTGGAACCATCGCAAAGGAAAATGCTTCGAAGGTCTCTGGCATTCGGAGTGGCTTGAACGCCACAGAGGCAACGCATATTGCTGTCAGGATAATGAGCGTTATTTGCCACGGGTCCCATAAAAGCAACATTCCAAGAATACGTCCTTGTGTGGTCCTTCTGATTAGAACCGCAATTTCCTATTGCTTTGCTCAGTGGGGAAATATCAGAGAAATACTTTAAAAAACGTACTGGAATGCTGCCCATTTAATATGCTAGTTTGTTTCATTTTCCCGCTGGCATTTGGTCGCCGATGAAGTCGAATGAATGATTTTGGGCAGCACAATTTGAATTTGAATGATTTTGGGCAGCACAATTGCCCAAAATCTTTTATCAGTGCATTCAAAGAGCCTGTGCGACACAGTCGAACATGACAGCGGCCGCCTGAGCGCTGGAAGCGGGCCGGAGGCAGTACTCGTGAACATTGACAAATATTTATTTCACGCTGGAAAACACGAGATCTCTATGTGTCAAGAAAATCCACACATCTGCGAGAATTGCATGGGGGTGAATCCAAGGGCCGTACTGTATTATCTAGATACATGCAATTAACCCGCACGATAACGCTGTTTGGAGTAAACGACAAACCAATCCTAGAATTCTGACGGACATGGATGTGATTGCCGAATGCATGTTATGAACAGCCATTTCGCCTTTATATAAGGGCATAAAAAAGGAGGGCCGCAAGCACGATGAGGTACTTTTTAGTTTCCAGTACAGTCAATTAAACGAGCACGTCAAGGACATTATTTCACTCAGTACAGTGTCTATCACCTGGCGGTACGTGATAACAAGAATTACCTGTAAGATGGGAAGCCGCTTTCCGCATGTTGCGAACAGTTACAGAGTGGTTACGTGATCGGGGTTTTGGCGCAAAGGACACGAATCCACAAATTCTATTTATTATCCATGTCATTCGTTTTCGAACTGGACTTCTGAATTCCCTTAATATTTATTAGTTACTGCTACAGGTGTAAACAGTCCCTCGGCTCTACACCTCTCTTATAAAGAAGGATTGTGTTTATCAGCAACAAGGCATTGAAAAACACGAGTTATGAAGAGTTTCTCAATTTTTGTTAAATATATAGGAAATGTAGAGCTCAGTTTTGATCCGCAGACAGGTGAACATTTTCCACCTTAACCAGAATAACGGATAATGTGCTTTCATTTGTTTTATTATAATACCTGTATAAACTCTATTTCCGGTATACTCTGTGACAAATGAAAAATATGCGCAGGTCAGCACGCATTGGAAGCCAGAATGTTTGCCAGAATTCGCTTGGGTGGAACAGATTTTGCAGCAGTACAAATGCTTCAACAGCGATTCTGTGTAAGCTGGCCATTATTTGTGCGACCTATCAGAAAGCAATGATCATCAACAGATATGTGCCACAGAAATTCGGCAAATCGCAGTATTCACCAATGGCTCACTAAAAATGAAGAACAACAATTAGCCCTATAAATCTCTATAATCACGGGTATATGGCACATCTTGGCAATATTTGGATAAGCGAGCGTTGCACCGCGCTCGCTCAGTAGCGACTAAGACACGACCAAGGAACTTCGTACTCCCGAAAAAGAGGCTGCGCTAGGCGAAGAAAGGCTCGCTGCTATGTGTGGGAGAGACGGCGGTATTGTAAAGCCGATCACGAGTACACAGCCAGTGCTGCCGAGAACAAGAGCGATGACGACGTAAATGCCTCGAATACGCCAGCCGTGAGCGTAAGTCGATTGCTGCATGCATGTGGGCTTTACGCCACGATCCAGCATATTGGGGAGCCGAGTATGAGCGACAACGAGCTCGTATTTCGACTGGAGGTGCCGGCGCTCGCTTCCAACGCTCGGTTATTGCGTTTGGACATCCGTGTCGTGCCTAACGTAGCTGAAGCACAGCAACAACCTGGAAGCAACCAGATTAGACTTCAGAACCTTCAATTTTGGCTGCTTCAAGCCTTGCGCGATATAGTGTGAGCTTCGCAAATTTTGTATATTTGTCTTTCTTATCGATAATGTTAACAAGGAACAAGAGACGTGTCGCACTAAATAGGTAATTGTAAGGTTATACACTTACTGGTGTCTATCCAGGAAAACGAAACGATTTATCCATATATAACCCATATGCTCCTCATTTCCATACAAAGTTCTTGCTAATAACCTATTGGTAAAATTTTTGACCCACAGTATACTTCGGACCGCCTTCTCATTTTGGATAAATTGCTCATGGGGGAATCGTTATCATTGCACTTATTGTTTTCAAAAGGCCTTCTTCTCAGCTCTCAAGAAGTCATCATCTTATAATTCTTTGGTTCAATTCATTGATTGATTGTTCTGGGTTTCTCTTTTTTTTGTCGTTTTTGTCAATTTATCGAAAATATATATGTACTTACTCATGAAATTCCTTGCTAAGCAAAATGGCAGTACACGTAATCAGAAATAATGATGTCATACACTTCTGAATAAATGCAGGACTACAATAAATAACATTCAGACAACTCGCATGAGGCAAATTTTTAACATATTCGCCATAATGTCTGGATATATGGTTCATTTCTCCGGCATTTAACTGCACACATTGTCTGCCTTCTGCAAACGTTGAATTTGGCCATAGCATAGCCACTTACTAATTACCACATAGATAGACCTGGGCTGACGCTCTTAGATTCGGTGACACTGCTAACTGCACCAAATTCCAATGTCGTCTCTGTGTGAATGAGCCGCTCTGCCATTGTTGCCATTTACATGCAAATATGCATACTTGATACCTGATAAAAAAATATTCAAAGCTCTTTGCTGTCGCTAGCGGACACTCTCCATTATAGCATCATAGACTAACATTACACGTGATGCTTCAGCTTGATCCCCGAATACGTGATAAAATTCAATCGCATTCACAGTGGTATCAAAAGAGACCTCAATAAATTGAAAAAAGCTAAATGAGATGTAGCCGTTCCGGCGAATGACGTCCGGAACATGCCTACGTTTAACAAGGAAACATGCAAGCCTTCATGAAATCTTCATGAAAGCAAACTGTCTTTTTTATCACCTTGAATGTCTTTAGTACAGTATGAATGGTATCACTCGTACAGTTCATCAGTATTGCTAAAATTGGCGTATTTATTTGTTCGCCTCGAGGTAACATGAAAAAAAAACTGTACTCATAACAATATGTTTTGTCAAGTGCAAGCTAAGCGTACAGTGCAAGAAAAGATTGAATATAGTGAAACTTATTTACAGTTCATCCTTATATGAAGGCGGTAATGCAGTTGCTCTAACAGTTCATTGACGTAAAAAGGATCCTTCTTATGACGGTTACTGCGCTTATGCGTGTTTCCTTAATGTAGCAAATGGCACCAGAGACGAAGACATATCAAGAGTATACGACATATTTTACGCTCATCCATCATGTTTCGTCATGGGTACACCACAGAATGGTTCAGGTAAGCATATTTCAGTACATTGACACACATGTGCTCAATATTGTGATATATCAGTAGTGCTCCCTAATCTGGCACTCTGACTAAGATATAATGACAATTTAGGTGATTGTAAACGACTAAGACGTTGAATTTGCTAGTAGGGCGGCAGTATCTTGTGCGTGACCAGTGATTTCGAACCAGCACCCGCTTTAATTGTGCTGTGCACGTAAACGCGAGGCTGCTATCCCAATAACGGTCCCCTCCTCGGAAACCTCAACTTTAATTTCGGTATTACATTGTTGGCCATAAAGCAGTCTGCGAGACAGCCATTTGTGAAAGTATCTTAAGAAGTTAACATTTTACACGATCGGCTATTTTAAAGCACATTGAGCGTTTTTAAATGACAAAATGTAGCAATATGATGTATTCTTTCGTTGAATTATCGCGCATTTGAGCGAAGAGGGGGCTTGTCGTTTTCATAAGGGTGATTCATCCTTATTTCACAGTACACAAAGAATGGAACTGTAGCGGTAGCTTACAATTTCAGTCGAGGGTGTGAATTTAGTATATTAACACAATAATAAACGAAGACAGCATTTCGCGAATTCGAACAGTATCATGTTTTTCTTAAAGGGCACTCAGTGTACACTGAATAATGAGAAACGACGAAGATTTCAAGACCCATTGAGAATAGGGGAGCAAGCGAAGCTCGGCGTGTGCGTCCTGATACTGTTTCTTTCTTCTGTTTTTTTTTTTTTTTTTTTTTTTTTTTCTTTCTTCTTCTCTTCTTTATTCCTTCTTTCTTTATTTCTTTCTTTCTTTCGTCTTTATTATTATTTATTTATTTATTTTTCCTTCTTTCTTTTTTC
>NC_051182.1:83805058-83815660 GCF_013339695.2 Rhipicephalus sanguineus | reverse complement strand
CCCCTCCTGAGCTCCATCCTCGGTAGTGGTCAGGTTAGAATCGGTGGAGGCAGTAAGGTCGCAGTCAATCCGCCCAAAGGCAGCAATGAGCCTCGTGCTCCATTCCACCCACATTTGCTGCCTCACGCCTTCGTATTTGTGCCACGCCGGGGCATCATTTCGAAGGCCGTCGATGGCCACCCGCCATTTCTGTTGGTCCGTCCAGGCCTCGCGAGCTCCGAGGGCGTTGACGGTGGCCACCCACTTGTCGGCGTCGTTCTGGAAGCCGTGGAACTCCGATAATTGGCAGAAAGCCGGCGATGGTGGGACAGCAGGCGAAAATCCGGAGTATGCCGATGCCCAGCAGCCCAGTTGGTTTGAGAGCTTTGTGAGAGTACGCCGCAACTCTCTGCGGTTCTCGGGTGAGCTGGCCTCAAAGTCTTGTGAGGCGGCTACATCCAACATGGCGCTGATAGCACTCAACGCCGTCAAGATGACCGGAAAAAGTGCAGAGCTGACGCCGTCATGGCGTTGACCGTGACGCGGAGTCGCGCGACGGTACGGGAAAGCTCGGCGGCGCTTTCGAGGAATCCCCACGCGGAGATAGCGGTGACGTTGGAGGAGCTTATGAGTGTCCTCGCTGAGGCAGCATCCTTGAGGCAGATTGGGCGGCATCCCTAAGCGGCTCGAGTGACAATGAAGTACTGAGCGAGACTTTCTCGCAACGGGAAGCGTGAGCGGCATTCCCGGGCAAAGGTAGGCCGTGTACGGTCTTGGCGGCGCCGGGGTAAACGTGCCCTTGAGTCACCGAGGAGGCCTGCACGCCGTCCTGGGACGATTTGATGGGTATCTGTAGCAGCGGTCGGGCCGTGGTGTCCATAAGCGAGGAAGCGTGGACGGCGTTCCTGATGGAGAGACCCGCGCTGCCATCGTCCCGCGATGACAGGTGGCTTCAGGCGTACGGTTCAGTTTTTGTAGACTGCGCTATTGTGAGGAACAGAGACAGAGACAACGCCCGATCCTGGGCAAGCTCTTCTACTTTCTGACCTCTTCTTCCTCTGCCTCTACCCGCTAGCTGTCTCCGCGCGCCAGAGCCCCGGTGTCGATCTTCGTCCTCACGGTGTATATAATATGTACCCCCATATTTGCACATTTATATATGTAAGATTGAAATGTTTTTAAAAAAGAACATTGTTAGTGTATTATGGAGGCTAGTAGGGATTGTATGCTGCGAATAGAATATTGGTCAAGGGTATTGAATGCTGACCGTAATTTATTTATCCTAATATTACAGAAATCACGCTGTGGCTTTAAGTGATTGCAAATTACCCCGTGCTAGATTTATTCCTGATGGATGTGGGGATTGAAAATTGTGTATCAAATACAATTCCATGTATTTCCTCTCATGTGGTGACTGGAAATTTGTTTGCAGAATGTAAAGTTTGGCTTGAATAAAATTCTGGTCTTGTTGGTTGAAGTGGCTGGCTACTGCTTTTGGTAAATTGTGCTTTGTGTCCGCGCGGGGGCCATTCAGTCTTGCATGAATTGGTTGGCCAGTATCGCCTATGTATTGTGCTTTACAGGTGGTACATTCAATGCAGTAGATCAGGTTGCTTGAGGTACACGTGAAGTTTGATGTTACCTTGTCAATGTAATCCGATGCTGTGCTTTTACGGCGAAAGCTGTTATGAGATCATTTCAACGGCCGTTTTTGGCGCCGTAGTCGTCCGCCGCCGCCGCCGCCGGTGTACGTAACAGCTATCGCTGAAAATAAGAAAAAAGGAAATAAGAATAAATTTCCAGAATGCAAAGAGCTTCCAACCTGGGGCCTCTGCGTGGGAGACAAGTGTTCTACCTCTGAGTCATGCCGGTGCTTGAAACTGCGTTGCAAAAGAGCCCTATACAGGCTTCATGTCGCGAAGGAACCCCATTAGCATATGTAATGTAGTGTGGTAAACGAGTAAAATAACAATTAGGCGTCACGCAAACGCGAATTCTGTAACCGGACGTCCCACAATGCGAATTGCGCAACGAGTGGGTTGTTCAATGCTTCCAACCCATTACAAAGGCCACTGCGATAATTCTTCATCGTCATCAGCCACACCATCAACAAAGTGCACATAATGCCTTACAGGTGACGAAAAATTGCATAGTGGCTGCTTCCCTACTTCACAAAAATTATGATGATATATAGCGTAGTGGGTTACTCGGAAGTGCACATATTGGTTGCCAAGGAAGGCCATAAGGCTCCCATGATCCATTTCCTCAGGGTCTCAATTAAGGTAATTCCCTGTCTCTCTCGCTCTCCGTTTCTCCGGTTAATTTATGTTATAAAGCGTGGTGGGACAGTTAAAAATTCGGTAGATCCCATGTACCGTGGGAGTCGATGTTATGCGAAGCATGCGGCGGGTAGGTGACTGGGGCGTAACCTTTTTTACTGAGCGACACGTTACAAAATGACGCTAAAGATTTGTATAAATTATATACACACACTTATATATGTTGAAGAGCCGCATATGTGTTATATAACCAGTTATTTAGGGTTGGGTAACGCTGCCAATGGCAATGTGCTTACCAGAAGCGGTAAGCTGATATGTAGTGCTTATACGTGTCCCGAGAACGCACGCACGTTTCACGAACCCGTGTGCATGTGTGCAAGAAGTTCTTGACAGTTCTTGAACAAGGGCATCATCACCGTGATCAGTGAGCACCGGCAGCTGGTCATGACTTGTTATAGGATCCGGTATTGATGGTGGTGACGAGGGGTCCATGTGTAGTGAAGTATTTGGTATGGTAGAGCTGTTGGAATTCGTGGATGCCTCGGTAATTTCGTCGACAAATTGTCTGTCGACAGAGCCGGCGACATGTCGGAACCTGAAGCCACCCTTCGCATTGGTGAGGTATAGGCCGTCGAGGCTAGTAGGCCTGGATAGTGCTACGTAGACCAACATCAGTGGATGGTGTTTGTCGTATTTGTAGACTACCTGGGCGTATGTGGCCTATGTAGCCTAGTCTACAAAGCGGCTGTCAATCAATCTGGCATCATCGTCGGTCAGCATGAGGCCATCGCCCAGCCTCGTAAGAAATGACGAGGACACCGCGTCGTTCTGGCGGACTAAGTGCACTTTACGGTGCGGTGATGTAGATATCATATGTAACATTCGTTAATGTATTCTTCCGGGGTCGAGCAATGCTTCGATATAGCTTGCTGAATCATAGGAATACAAACGTGATGTTTATTAGACTGCTATAAAAGCGGAGCCAACACTGGAACTATAGACTTTAATCTGATACGACGCCTATATCGTAGGAGTAGACGTCGTAGGAGTATCATGTAGTGTTTATTGCTTTCTTATAAATTTAGATAGCCAGCGCCACAACCACAATTGACGTTGCACCGTTATTACGCCTGCGTAGGCTGTTTTTCCAAACCAATTTATAGACCTTGTGTGACTCAGTGCTAGAATGCCTGATTGCCACGCAGAATGCTTGGGTTCGATTCCTGCTGGGATCCTAATTTTCATTCTTTCCATTCGTTGAGTCAACGCTGCCGATGTTGGTTTTCCTTAACGCTCTAGTATTTAAGTTAACAATGTCTGTTCTCGCCGTTCCTTGGTAGATATAAACTGTCAATCACCTGTGGCGCATACCCGTACACCGCGGCCCGTTGTAAACGGGTATGTGCCACACGTGTCTAGTGGAAAGGGTTTGACGACGTACGCGACAAGATTTTAAGTTTATTGATGTCATGACCCGGCAGTCGTATTCGTCAAATCCTCTTACCCTCCCATGCAAATTTTGGTCTACACCAAGTTAAGGAGGCGATCATGATAGCACCCAGACTTAGGCGGCTACATAGATAGATAGATAGATAGATAGATAGATAGATAGATAGATAGATAGATAGATAGATAGATAGATAGATAGATAGATAGATAGATAGATAGATAGATAGATAGATAGATACGTAGATAGAAACGCTCAAAGTGCCAGAGGTTCGCTAAGAAATGCTTCGCATTTAGTAACGACCGGGCGTCAGACAATATGAATTACGCAACTAGTGGGTCGTTTAAAGCTTCCAACCCATTACAAAGGGCTCAGTAATAATTCTTCATCGTCATCAACCGTCGCATCACCAAAATGCACATAATGCGTTACAGATGTTACTTAGCTTCTCCGCAGAATAACGAATAATGTCTTGGTGGATGCTTCGCAACTTCCCCAAAAATTATGATTTGTGGCGTAGTGGGTACGTTGCGAATGTACTTGTATTAGTAGCCACAAGAGAGTGTATAACGGGCTCTAGAAATGCCACTCTTCCAGCTTTCGCTGTGACTGTGCTGCGCTTTCCGCGCAGGCCTGGTGATTTTTTACGTTGGTGGCTGCCTGTATATCTTTGCATGTAGAGCATCTCGAGCGCCCACAGGGACCAGGTGTTGGTTTAGTTCTTGTTGCCAGTTTTTCATGAACGAGCATATCTTTGAAATTGGTGTTGCGTCCGTACGTAACCTTAGGCGGTTCGGGGATAATTTTTTTTTAAGTTTCTGGTTGGTTCTTAGAATTGGATAGTATTTTGTGAGGATGTTGTTTATGTACGGAAGTGCAATTCCAAATATTGTAGTGAGAAGATGCGTTGTTGTTGTGGCTTTAGGGCGTGGTTTCAGTGTGTCAGTGCAGTCTAGTTTTAGTGCGTCCGTGTAAGCCTTATGAAGGAACGCGTTATGATGGCTTCTGTTTGCTAGTGTTCCTTTTAAGGGTGGTAAGTCTGTTTACGTAATCATCATTTTTAGGCAACCACTTTCACGTTGACATTCCGAAGACATTTGCATCATTTGTACAAGAGAGTCCACACCTCCTGCGAATAATAGAAGAGATTAATAGCAAAGGCACACTACCACAAAACGCCGTTCTCTCCACAGTAGATGTTACCGCTTTATACACGAGCATTCCGATCCCAGAGGACCTAAATTCAATAAAGCAAACGTTATCCCAGCATAATGTACAACATTCTACAGAAGTATATTTATCATTGCTCTAATTAGTACTATTACACAACTATTTCGAAATTGACGAAAACTACCGCCTTCAAACACAAGGAACAATCCTGGGTACCCCATTCGCAGCCACTTATGCAAACATATTCATGGGAATTCTGGAAACAGACTTCGCTGCGCGGATAAGTTTCGCACATATCTTTGGTACCTTGGTGACATAGTTATAATATGGGGTCATGGCAGGGACAATCTAACTAAATTTCATTATTCCTAAGTTCCTTTCATCCAACAATAAAGTTCACATCCGAGACCTCATCTGAGAGCATCAACTTTCTTGACACAACCACATATTTTGAGAATAACATATTAAAGACAACGCTGTATAAAAAACCATTTGACAAGCAACAATACCTAGATTCTACAAGCCAGCACCAGAAACATTGTAAACAGGGCATATTCAAGAGCCAGGCAACACGGCCACGTCGCGTATGCGTAGCAAATGAGAATTACATAAACAGACACTCGACCTCTCGAGTGTCCGTTTCGACCTTCCACCGATGCAAGCCGCTTAGGGCAGGACCCCGCATGATGGATGAAGCCCCTCTTCTTTCACTTTGCCCCAATACCGAGATTCTAACTCTGCTGGTAAAAGTTGGAGATCCACCGCAGCACGTTGAAGCGCTTGTTGACACAGGGGCTACTTTCAGTTTCCTCACGTGGATTTTTTTCTCTCAGATATTTTTGTATGAAACCTGTGAAAGTCGATCGACCTCACTTCATTTCTGCTGGTGGAGCTGCTCTGCCTGGCCTCGGTGATATATGGCTCATTGTATGTGCGCTTTCAGTTTGCAGAACGTATTGTATGTGCTTTTTCAGTTTAGCAGAACGAATTTCGCCTTTCATCGGACGTCTACCACTTCAACATCGTCTCCAGTCATTCTTGAAGCCTCCAAGAAAAGATGCCTTTGGGTGTCGCACTCCCCGTCGCATCAAATCCTTTACAAAACTGTTGTCAAAGTGCGTTCTGTGATCGCTCACAACTACAGCACGATGACAATCTCGGCTACACAATTTTCTTCGCAGTTCAGGATTATACCAGCAAGGATGTCTGCGCCAGGCTTCGCGAGCGTAGGCACGTATAGAAGTGGTGCTGAATGACCTGAGTTACGGAAATCCTAATGATCTTGGCATCCTGTGATTGTAGAAACTTCATTTACCATACCCTTGTCATCTGCTGTTTGGGTGCCCGTCTATAGCCCCGCCGAGTCTTTTTTCGACGCGAAAGCTCTTCCACAAAGCGCCGCTTGTTCCCGACCTGGAGATGAATTTTCAATTCCGCTTGCCTTACATTGCCTTACATCTTTGTTCAGGCAAAACGCTTGCTTTACTCGTCTTAAATCTGCCTGACAGGGACCTGCGTGTGCCTTCAGCCGCCTTTCACCGAACCGGTACCTTCATAAAAGCCTCGTTTGTCGTAGCTGTAGTACAGCCTGCAACAGCTTCACTACCTTCTGATTCGCCCTTAGACTGGAATGAATTGAACTTCGGCCCCAACTTAATTCCGTCACAGAAATCCGAGATGCAAGCGCTTCCACAAAAAAAATTCCATAACTGTGTGGCCACGTCACTGAGTGAACTCGGTAACACTCTTTGCTGAAACACAGAATCGACTCCGGCTCCAAAATTCCGCTTCGGCATCACCCGCGTCACGTCTGTGCCTCCGAATGCACAGCAATCACGAGGCAAGTGGACGACATGCTTAAGCGTAGCATGATATTGCGCTCGTCTAGTCCTTGGTCGTCCCCCGCAGTCCTCGTCACAAAGACGACGCGATCCATTTCTGTGTGGACTGTGGGCGCCTAAACAATGCCACCAAACCTGACGTATACCCGCTGCTTCCTTTTGATGATGCCTTTGACCGCGTGCGTGGCACCCATTTTTTCACTATGCTGGGTCTTCTTTCTTGCTATTGGCAGGTGTAACTAGACACAAATGACGCTGAGAAGAGCGCCTCTACAACTCCCTACGGCCTATACTATTTTAAACGCCTGCCGTTTGGCCTCTCCAACGGTCCTTGTGACTTTCAGTGATTAATGAACTGGGTTCTTTGACATGGCATTCGTTTAGGCAGGGGACATCAACACCTTAGGCGATTGGAAATGGTATTGCGTGCTCTCCAATACGCTCGCCTTTGCGTTAAGCCTTCAAATTACTTCTTCGCTTTCTTGGATGTGACTTACTCTGGACACGTAGCCAATGCTCAAGGCATCAGCCCTGATCCCACGAAACTCCCAGCCATTGCCTGTATTCCACCTCCGATCACATCTAAGCAGCTTAACAGTATTTTCGGGCTTGCTTCATAATTTTGGCGCTTTGTCCCTGACTTCGCTTCTCGTGCGGTACCTTTCAACGAGCTATTAAAGAAAGACCTTCGCTGGAAATGAGGTCTCGACCAAGAAGATGCATTCCGCAACATTGAAAGTGCCATCCTAACACCACCGACACTGGCGCACTACGACGAAAATGAAACAACTATTCTTCACACAGACGCTAGCTCTCATGGCCTCGGAGCTGTTCTCTTGCAGCTCAACGAAAACGGGCAGGAGAGGCCGGTCGCTTATGCTAGCAGCCGACTCAGTGAACCGGAGAGGCGGTACCACGCCTCCGAACTTGGGTATTTAGCTGTAGTTTGGGCAGTCCAAAAAGTTTGCCCGTGCGTTTATGGCGAAACCTTCACGGTCATTACTGACAACGTCGCCCTTCACTGGCTTGAAAAAAACTGAATGCTAAGTACTCCAGCTGGGCTCTCAAGCTGCAAGCTTACAGAATTTCCGTTGTTCATCGCAGCGGCGTTCGCTCATAAGACACCGACTACCTTTCTCGCCGTCCGACAGCTCGCAAGGAAACCTCACAAGTCCTTGCGGTGCTTGATTTACGCACCGCACAGCTACAAGACGCAGGAAGTGTCGCTATAACCCGGCGCCTATCCGCGGAAGTACGCACTCCCAAGCGCCATCGTGAAAGCCTTGGGGTGTCGTATGTCGTCCGACATGGCATCCTTTGCCACCGAAATTATCGGCATGGGCCGTGCGTGCCTGTCGTGCCGGTAGCCATGCGACAAACTGCTATTTATGTGCGACCCCGCTCCGTCTGCAGGTCACCTCGGACTTCCCAAGACGGTAGCACGTATCAGAGAGTTCTTCGTGGCGGCGCATGTACAGTGACCTCTCCCGCTACTTTTTGTCGTGCACGGTCAGTCAAGCACGGAAGGCCATCAGAAATCCGCCACCGGAAACCATGCAACATATCCCTCCTCCGGACACGCCTTTTGAGATAGTGGGACTTGACCACATAAGGCCGTTGCGACGTACGTCGGACGGTAACAAGTTCGGCAACATTGTCACGGAATACCTCACCAAGTGGACCGAAGTCAGGGCCGTCCCTGACTCGTTGACGCAGCACGTCCTCAGGTACGTTAGCCAGTGCGTCGTTTTTGGACAAGGCGCTGATCATCGGCGCTTGATCATCACTTACTGCGGCACGGCTTTCACGTCGCACGCATTCAGAAACCTATTGAGTGACCACGTAATTGCACATCCAGCGGCTACTCCTCGCACACACAAACGGTCTGGTGGAGCGTACAAACCGTACCACAAAGCACATACTGTCGTCATACATAAGTCCTAGTCACAGCATAAGGGTGCCATCAATACGGCGCAGCAGGAAATCATACGAAAATTGCCGTTCACGCTTTTCTGTGGAAGGGCGCCAAGGCTTCCGCAGGAGACTTTTCTTGGGTTTCGGCACAACAACGCACCACCAACCGGATGGCACCAGTACTTCGGAGCTCCTTCGAAAGCCTCGCTTTAGAGCACACCTGGCCATAGCGCATCACCAGGCGAGACTTTTCTAAGCAGGCGACCTAGGGCTGGTTTGGTGCACCCGGCTTGTTCCGCAGCGTTGCCACAAGTTTCTCCCCCTGTTTGTCGCTCCACTTCGGGTGGTAAAAGCCACAGGCCGTGTTGCGTTCCGCCTCCTGAATGTCATTCCAGAACTAGGCACCAAACGCAGAAACCGTGTTTTTCTCGCCCATGCAAGCCAGTTGAAGCTCTATGTCCTGCGTGATTTCTGTATTGACGCCTTTTCATCTTCTAGCTCTGACTCTAGGGGAGAGGGAGTGGCGAATGTAGTGAATGAAGTTGCGCGCATGGAAAATAGCGACCAAGTGACTGGTGCGGGAAGGGGAGGCCATAGAAAGAGAACAAAGAGGAAGAAAGTGTGTTGGATTGTGTTCGCCTGAGTTCAAATGGGAAAGGGCTCTTGTACGTTAAAATATCACAGTCAGCGTGCTTCTTAAGATGCTGTACGCAGTTCCGACATCAGCCTTCTTTACTCTACGTTCGACTGTTTTGATTACCACCAGCTTTGCAGAAAAGAGCTAAGTTCTTCCGTTTTACGGCAGCCATCCCTATTGAAAATTTGCCCAATGGTGGGCATGATGGGACCCACTACCCATCATCTTGGTGGATTATGGTACTGGGTAATGATGGACGCATGGTGGACAGATGGTGGGTGATGGACGTATGGTGGACAGATGGTGGATGATGGACGGATGGTGGACAGATGGTGGATGATGGACGGATGGTGGGTGGATATTGGGTGATGGACAGATGATGGGTGGACGGTGGGTGATGGACATACCGGGTGTATGCTGGGTGATGGGCAGATAATGGGTAGATAACGATGGGTGTTGGACGCAAAGTCGAGCCATGCAATTTTTTTACAAAAATAAGACATCGTGCTTCTTAACGTGATTATAGACAACCTTTTACCATTGAGGTTAACGAGTTTACTTGCTGTGTCTACACGTGGCCAAGCATGCAGCCACATGTTGATGCAGCACGGAATCAATGAATGCATCTTGCACCAAATACTCATGTTTATTTGTTCTCCATGCTGCCATGCCTAACACGTACGCCCTGCTGGCTTGCTTCATATAGTAACTTCTTAGGAACTTGCAGATGGGAGAAAGGCAGTTTCCTTGAGGTAGTGCAGACAGCCAGATGGGGTGTGCTTTGATGTACTTTTCCAGGCATGCTACAACAGAATTGAATAAAAACAAATAAACTGCTTTCACTAAATTTGGAGCAATAACATCAATGAAACCAGTTGCAATCGCTTTGACCAAAAGCTTAAACCATATCAAGTCAAATAAAAGGCAGCACGTAATCACTCCACATGTCCGTAACGTTCTAGTACGTAGTTCATTGCCAAGGCTGGTGTGCAAACCCATTAGCTACAAAGTACGTCAAGGGATGTCCTTGCTGTGCGCTTTGAGACTCCATATTGCTATTTCTTATGCCAGCCATCTTTGACAAAAATATGCAAGCAACAACTTCAACTCTTTCCCTACAGAGTTTTTTGTTAAAAAACTATAAAAATACAATTTTTTTATTTGCCCATTCGATTTCATGTATCCTAAAACTAAAAAACTATTTAAAACTAAAAAACTATTTAAAGGCACTTTATTCGCAAGATAAAAGAAAAATATTTTTTTGAAAGTATCCGGAAGATTGGCTTCACTGCCCTGCAACACAGAAGGTGCCCTAATTTTTATTCAGTCTTTGGT
>NC_051182.1:83773789-83804958 GCF_013339695.2 Rhipicephalus sanguineus | reverse complement strand
TTTAAATTGTTTTGATTGCTTATTACTTTGTTTTTTGCCCCTTCAATGGTCTCTTACAAGCATCGCGACGATGCTTCTGTAAGAGGGGGCAATGCCACGTGCCCTTCAATTTGAATTTACATGTAACCATGTAACCACTGCATTTCGCAAGTCGCGCCCGAATGTCTGGGAAGCTTCCATATTATTTTAGGATCTTGTGACAGACTTGAGCGCACAAACATAGTCAGTTGAGTTTGTTCTGGAACTAGCGCATCCACCACGATAAGACTAAAATGTTCGATGCCACATGTATAAATGCCGGCACGCCCAACCACACATCAGTTTTACCGACGGCCCATACTGTGTTTACCGTTATCGGTGTACAGTGTGCATTCCTGTAGACGTTACGTTTCCTGGTCAAAAGTTGGACCAAATAAAGAGTGCGTCGGCATATCTATCTCAGCCATCCCGATATTTTGTGGCTAAACTTATCGTCGGCTCCAGGGAAGCCGCACAGCTACCATGGCTGCGTGTCAGGAAGCAATAGTGGTGACACGCTTCATGAGGCAGATAGCATGAGGCAGATAGCAGATAGATCATAGAAAGCGCCCCTGTCCATATTGTATTTTAGGTATAGAAATTGCAGCGGTTCTTAACGTTGCTTCATGGAATGGGCACCTCGTCGCCTTCCAATAAAATCATTTCTTCTTCTTCTTCTTCTTCTTCTTCTTCTTCTTCTTCTTCTTCTTCTTCTTCTTCTTCTTCTTCTTCTTCTTCTTCCAGTAGATTTCTGCGCACTGCGGCGTGATGGGAATCGATGAGGCAGTCTGTTAAGCGAAAAGTGCCTTAAAGAGTGCCCCCGAGAGCAAATTACGTTTTCACAACCGGACACAAACACCCTTCTTTGGTGCCTAATGCGCAGCTTCACAAATGATCACTCGTGCAAACCGGGGTGACGACACAGGCGATTGCACAAACGGGACCCGCAAATAATGTTCCGCACGCCGTATAAATAAAGCGACACATCGCAAATAAGGTTCACCAGATTTTTCTTGGTGTGGCCTTCACAAACGTTACGCACACATCATCGCCTGTGGTGACACTGGTCCCATTTGTGGTCACTACACGTCAAATATTTAGGCAATAAAAAAGCACATTTATGGCGCTAAAAATAGGCAGGCAAGAAGGGTTTGCGCTTCCAACGTCATAAGTGTAGACACAATATTTTTTTACATAAATGCAAATAATTTCAAAACAAAGACGTCTGCGACCTGTATCTACGACGCGTAAGGAACAAAAATATTGTATGATGCCACAACGGTGGTTCTTTGGCGCGCGGCCAGCCAGTGCGCTCGCGTGACACTGCAAGTTGTAGCGAGTGCGGGCCAAGAAACCATCGTTAGCTTATCGGCCTAGCGCCGCAACGGAGCCGGCGAGTCGCGGCCACAGCTGATTTCGTTCGCTCAAAGCACGGCTGAGAGCAGCACGTTCTCTGCCGCGCGAATGCTCTAGCCACGTGGTTTATTCTGCATTTCTCGGGCTTTCCTTGTAGCTTGGAAAAATTGGTATACGCGAGACTTTCTTTATCGCAAATAACCCCATGAGGATCTCTGAAGACGCTCTCGAACTTTGCAAGTCGCATTTGGTGCCTAAAGTCAGTATTTAGTAATTTAGGTAACTAATTTTAAATGGCAAAATAATTATTTACAAAACAAAAAATTGTTTGTAGTGCACAATGTGACTGTCAGCAATTTGCAACTGATTTCTCTAGTCTGCCTCTAATATTGTATTTTTTAACCCTTGGATAAATATATTTGGGACACTCGGTATATATATACACATATCCGGGACATGATGGTAACGGCAGATTTCGGCCGAGAGTGTTCATATAACTGTATAGCAGTACTAAAATGAATTCCTTGCGTCTATGTATCCCACGGACAATGTTCTACTCGACATACGTAGATGACATCCAGATACACTTTAAATCGTGCAGCCTTGCAATGTGCGAGAGACAGGTTCAGCTCGGCTTCAATAAGGTATCGAAATGGGCAGAGGAAAATGGCTTCAGTCTCAACCCACAAAAGCTCACCTGCGTCCTATTCGCCAGGAGGAGAGGCCTACATTTCGATCGCGATATTGACCTGCAGGGCCATCGTCTGCCTATAAAAACGGCACATAAGTTTCTAGGAATCGTGCTAGACTTGATACTAACGTTTCTATGACATATCCAATATATTAGAAACAAGTGCAAGAAAACATTGAATATTTTAAAGGTTTTTGAGAGTACCAATTGGGGCATAGAAAAGAAAATGCCACATGAATGTATAAAAGGACCTCATACGCACACGCATACACTTGGAGGCTGTAGTCTATCAGTCCGCCACACTAAGTTCTTTCAAGATGTTAGGTCTTGTCCACCATCTGGGCATCCGCCTTTCTACAGGCGCCTTCATGACACGTCCAGTACAAAGCATTTACGTATAGGCAAATGAAGGGTCGCTGATGTTGCAACAATCATGTTTATCGTTCACGTATTTCCTAAAAATAAACGCAAACGACAAAAATCCTGCTTACTATAGCGTAAACGATCTCTCCAGTTCTTCTTTCGTCATTGCGATGGACAGGGCTAGCTCTTCTTTGTTCCATAATCATCCTGCAAAAAGAGAGCCAAACTCTTTGCGGGAAAGAGCTCTTGCTGAGGAAGTGAACGTCCCACTCAACGAACACCGGCTGATGGCTCCTCTTCAACAGCTCCCACCGTGGCAATGACAGTTTATAAACTGTGATTTGTCTTTCAAAGAAGTTACAAAGCACGCGCCCGCTGCACATATCCGCAAACACTTTCTTGAACTGCAACACAAATACTGTCCTGAATTCTTCACAGACACACCGAAGTCTTATGTTGGCGTATCTTACGCAGCGATTGGCCCATCCCTGTTAGGTGCTGGTATTCTGTACTCAAGTGGAAGCATATTCACAGCAGAGTTCTACTCGATATTAGTGGCTGCTAAGCACAGTAAATAATCAAACATGCCCAAAGCAGTTATATACACAGACTTTTTAATTGTCATGAGAGCGTGGAAAACTTTGAAAAAAAAACACAAATATTCAGTAATTTGGCGGCTCTGTTCACTTTTATGCACCATTTATTCGTCTCAGCAGAACGTTGTGATGTGCTGGGTGCGACGACACTGAGATATCGAGGGCAATGAACTGGCTGACAGGCTTGCCACATCTGCCCATGCAGACGCCTCTGACGCGTCCAGGGAGATCCCTGTACTGGATCTAAAGCCCGTTCTGAGGAAAACACTCGTCACACTTGCAACATGTATGGTGCAAGACAAACGCGGAATAAACTGCACATAGTTAAGCCAGACTTCGGTAACTGGCCACAAACATAAAAAACACGTCGTACAGATGTCACACTCTGAAGATTAAGAATAGGACACACGCACAGTACAGACGCACACATTTTGTCCGGTGTAGAGTCGCCCATTTGTGATAGATGCGGTGAGCCACTGACCGTGTTGAATATCCTCCTACAATTCAGAGAACCAGATCCGTATAGAAGAAATTATTTCCCATTACTTTACAAGCAGCAAATTCATTTCCATCGTGTAATGTTTTAGGTAGAGAACCTTTCATTGAACACGAATCACTTTTAGAGTTTTTAAAAGATGTGCATACTTTCAATGTCATATGTCCAGGTGATCCATAGCACGGCATCTCAACAGACGCTGCTGTCGCGGCATTTGCACTATAGAAAGCACCTGCCTCCCAGTCTTTGGTCTCAAGGAAATTGACGAGGCATTCTTGCTAATTTATCATTCATACAGTGTTATTTGTACCACTTCTCACAACTCATTCTCTTTATGCTCACTCATGTAAATCTCATGATGTTAACATCTATATATTTTACGCAATTTATTGCGCAATATTTTAGACCTCCATACAACCACTTACAACCATCATCATGTACTTGGCGCTCTTTGGCCATCAGTCGTCATTGCGCCATAAAGCACCATTTATAATCATCATCCCCAGTTCAATACGGAATTCTACTCTGGGGGACATCTTGAGCTGACAAAATTCACAGTCGGACGGTATTAAAAAAAAAGAGCAATATGCCTTGTTTCCAGGGTGCCGTATCCTTGGCTACTGCTCCTTTGTTTTCAAAGCTTAGAACTATACGAATTTATTACATGTGCACATATAGACTTGGTCGCGTACATAGAATGGGAAAAATGAAGAATAATGCTTTATCAGAACTAGCGTCTTTACAGCAACATATTTCTTTTTCTAAATTTCGTTATTTGTAACCTTGGATTGTTAACGAAAACAGAACTAAAACGGTGACCGAATCCTAGAGTTTTGTTTACATACTGTTCTATATCAATTATACAAAGAAACAGCTTCCTGCACAGAATCATCGCCCCTCTCACCCGGAAGACCTCAACTCACATCCGCGACTCCAGCCACTTCGTGCAGCTACCATAGAAGTGAGCATCGACGAAGACGAGAGCCTGGTCTCGTTCGACGTCGTATCTTTGTTCACCAATGTGCCGGTACCCTTATCTGTATCCTGTGCCCGTGCTGCTCTTGAGGGTGACGATAGCTTGAGTCAAAGGACCCCGCTCACTATTGACGAACTCTCCTGCCTACTAGAGTTCTGCCTGTCCAGCACGTATTTTTCCTACAAAGGAACGATTTTCAGGCAAAACAGTGGAACCGCAATGGGAGCCTCAATCTCTGTCACAATGGCAAACCTGACCATGGAACATATAGAAAGGGAAGCACTTGGCTCCTTCTCGCCGCGAACCAAGCTCTTTCTTCGCTACGTGGACGATTGCTTTTGTGTCGTTCAGACTGCACATAAATTTCGTTCACCCAGCCATACAGTTCACGGTCGAGTGTGAACGCGACCGCACCCTCCCCTTTCTCGACGTCCAGGTGGCAAGAAGGGGCAGTGACTTGGACTTCTCCGTTTACAGGAAGCCGACGCACACCGGCCGATACCTTCAATACGATTCGTCCCATCCCTCCACCCACAAGGCCTCCGTTGTGTCTACATTACTTCAGAGAGCCAAAAAGATATGTTCCACTGACACGGAACGCCGGAAAGAAGAGGCCCGCGTAATTGCGGACCTCAGAAAAAACGGTTATCCGATAAATTTCATTCGATCTGTCGCCCACCGCGCAGAGCAAAAGAGGTTACGTGACTCCCAGCCAGCATTAACGAACAGCTCTCCAAAACGCATGTCGGTCCCATACGTCCAGGGAGCCAGCGAGGCGTTGGCCCTGATTTTTAGAAAAGAAGGTGTGCACATCGCGCACGTGCCTTCATGCACGCTGGGCCGCTTCCTTCCCCGCCCGAAAGACCGACCAGCAAAGGACAGGGCGCCCGGCGTCGTTTACAAAATACCGTGCGCCGATTGCCCCTCGTCATACATCGGGGAGACCAAAAACTTCCCCGCACGAATTAGGCATCACGTCAACGACGTCCGTAAACTCAACAAAGAACGCTGCGCCGTCGCCGAGCACGCGGAGACGTTTGACCACAGAATAGACTTCAACGGAACGGCCATCCTCGAAAGTGAAACCAAGTGGAGGAGGAGGTTACTACTGGAGTCGTGGCACATACAGAGGACCACTCAAGATATCAACCGTTCCCTCGGAACTCTCCTCCCGGTGTATGCGCATGGGCTACGCTCCGCGGAAATGCGTGGGATCGTTAACCGCCGCGAGAGTGCCTTAAAGAGGCCGCTGCCAAGCCGCCGCAGTCCCCCCTGAGGAAGGAACCGAGCTGGTTCCGAAACGTCGGGTTCTTACGTGTTTTCGTAACTTTGGTTGGAGAATAAATAATAGTTATCTCAAATGGTCTCAATGTATCTACTCAGTCGCTAAAAAGGCTGCGTGACGTATTTATGTGATTGCTTGTGCTGCCGCAGCTTCATTTGTTTTTCATCACATCGTCTATTTTCTTCCATTTTTTTCCTATGTTTCCCCAATAACCTTGTTTTTTTTTATTCTGACCGTGAATGTTTATTGTTTACCGTGTTTTTCGGTTTGACCGCTGTGAAGCTGCCCAGTGTATGAGGTGGCCAGGTTCCCCTCAAGCTGCTTTGAGCAGCTTGAGGGTAGCAGTGGCGTTCCTGGTCATCCTCGCAAAGTTGTCAATAAACTCAATTCAATTCAATATGCATGAGCATTATCTCAGCAAGACATATTGTTTCGGCATTCTTTATGCTGTGCATCCGTGCGTAGTAATCATTGTAGAGTCACATCCCCTATTTTTCTCAATAAATAGCCCGGGACCATAATGCAGCTACGTTCGTTTATCTCACCGGGGTGGCTTCAATATTTTAAGAGCTCACAGCGAAATGACCATTGTGCACTTTTTTTGCCACAACTTGGCGTGTTTCGCCGCGCTGCTATGCTCAAGGTCGATCAAGTCTTCTTCGTTGAAGCACGCCGCGTGATACCTTCAATGATTTAGACGAGTTAGAGTATACTTTAATTCAGCGGGTGCAAAGAAGTCACAGTTTCGCCGCAACGGCGAAACAATGAATGCCATAGCAACAAATTAGAATGTCACAAGAAGAACTGCAAACAGCTCGATACTTGCAACGCGCCGCTCGAGCGCAAAGGAGTGGCGAAAAAAACACACACAGGACGACCGCGAACTAACAATGGTCACAGCTCGACACTTGCAGCCCACTGCTCAAACTCAAGGAAGGACACTCGAAAACAACGCACAGGTACACACCGCACGAACGCGAACTAACTGTTACGGTTGTTACTTCGTCGTCTTTGAGCAGCGCGCTACAACCCAGCGCTCTTAGACTACATTCTCTTTTCAATGCAGCACGTGGAGTAATCATTTCGCGTCTCCTGCCGCGCAGTGGCGTTCGACGCATCGTTTACTCGGCGTTCGGCATCGCCAGTGGATACAGAATTGGGCCACTTTTTAGCGCGCGTCTGAAGGAAAAAATCACAGCATATCCACGGAGTGAATGATGATGAGTGGGCGAAGCTGCGGAGGTTCATCGGTAAACCGTGAATCTTCCGTGAATTCTGCCCAGTACATCATCACCGACGTGAGATCGGGCGCGTTTATACTAAAGGTTCGATGAGTTATGACGACTTGCAGCTCACTTTAATTTTACATGTACGCTGTGAATTTTCATTTTTTAGAAAACCATTGCTTTAGAAAACATCTGGCGTCTTTCGTTAAGCAGCTGGCGTCTTTTCGTTTTGCTTTGGAAACATCTGGCGTTCTTTCGTTTTGCTTTTAGAAAACATCTGGCGTCTTTCGTAGGTTTAATTCATCAATCAACGGCGTTTTGAACAAAATTTTTATTGTTTAATCACGCACAGGAGAAATCTCACCAGGCACTACCTTGGAGGTAAACAATGGCTGCTAATGGGAATGAGACAGAAGAAGTCGGCTTTTAGCTAACACTTACACTTCTACTTCTACTAACGTCTCCTACTGGAACATGCCAATGGCTGCTAATGGGGAATGAGAGACAGAAGAATTCGGCTTTTAGTTAACGCGCACGCTGCGAATTTTTTATTGTTCAACAACGCACAGGAAAAATCTCCCACCGGCACCACCTTGGAGGTCTAGATCTGGTACTAGCGTTACGACTGGTTACGCACTACTACGAGGGACGAACGGGTGCCGCCTTAAGGAGCTTCGCCCCTAAAAGTAGGATCGTTGCTTTATAGCTTGCCCTTTGGGCAATCTCGCATGTTATACTACGCACACTGAAGCACCTTCGAGGTCTGCGTGCCGTTATCGTTAAATGGTGTATATAAATTGGTCGCCGTTGTTATACTAGACAGCCGGTGGCGCGTGGCCGAATTGTTTAAAGCAGCACACTCCAGAGCGAGGGGTCGAAGGCTCCAATCCCGGTGGCGCGCTTCGAAAATTTCTTTCTGATTTATTTTTCTTTGTGGCTTTTATTTATATATACATACATATATATACATATCCAGGACATGACGGCGACGGTAACGGCGACGACAAAAACTAACCAAGAGTGTCCATAAAATTGATATCGCAATAAAAAACCGAAACCATATGCCGCACCGAACATTTTTGCTATCGGCCAAAGCAAAAGGAACGGAAGTCACCCTGCAAGCGAATCAGGGAGGATCAGTGCTCAGAACAAACGTCATGAAGAAATAGTTTGCTATGAATTACTGCAATGAAACACATTTTCAAAGAAGGTCATAGTGTGCTTCTAGAGCCTGTAGGTGTATAGATACCGCAAAATTTATGGGAAGATTTATTGGGTAACATTGAAGATACCTTTATATCTGCGGGTCATAGATGGTGCGGGGGTAGTAAGAGGGGGACGGCTTTGATTAAATGCGCTTCTTTGAAAAACAGATATACATTGAAATGGGTGAGGTACTAGTGGGCATCCTACGTTTCCTTGATCTTGAAATGTACTCTGCTTCCTTGTATTCCACACATGTAGTGCAACTCTTTCTCCTAAGTAAACCTATTAGAATACTTTACCAATACAATATGCTTAGTTAAAAACACAGCCTAATAATTGGAATACATCCGAACGATGATATACACTAGGAAACGGCGCCAAAGCTGCTTCGGAAACGGACGCGTTTTATTTCAACGTTTAACGCGTTCCGGGCTTGTTCAAATTACCGTCAATGTATTTTTGTATTTGCTGAACATCAAAGGCCGCAAATGTTAATATTTAAGCGGTTCTAGCGCACACACATTTTGGCTTCAGGCGTCAGCAAGCTGGATAGGAGCAAGCGGCACGTTGTCTGCTAGCGTTTGACGTTAGAACCCTCGAGAACTCTCGCGTGTAGTTATCACTACCTTCTGACAAGGGCAGTTCTGAACCCTCCTTGTTACCCGCTAACATGAAAAACTCTCAAACTACAGTCAAAAGCAAACTTTGAGGTTACAAATGTGTTCACAAACGCGCCGATATTGAAAATAGCCATTTACAGGCATGTATACGAATTTAGGAACAAACGCAAAAATTTGAATTGATAGGCCCTATAAAACATTACAAAAAGCCCTTCTTGACCTCTAATTCATGCTCTAGACTGTTGCCCTGCCCCGGTTCAGAGCAGCCGGCTAGATAATACTATCGCTCAGCCCGACCTCTGTATATCTGTACATAAACATCTCCTTCTCTCTGGATAGATAGATAGATAGATAGATAGATAGATAGATAGATAGATAGATAGATAGATAGATAGATAGATAGATAGATAGATAGATAGATAGATGCCAAAAAAGCTGCTCAGAAATTAGTGACGACGAGTTTTATACAGTGAAACCTCGGTGATACGATCACAGCTCATACGAATTTCGGGGTGATACGAATTTTTCCTTGGTCCCGGCCAAGGCCCATTGGCCTGCAACGTAATGGAGTACGGTTGTTGCGAACCGATTTTCACCCAGCAACGTTTGATACGAATGTACGCTACCATCCAGGTACGAAGTGGGGCTGTCCGCGCTGTCGCGGAAGACGCGCCAAGCACGTGCGAGCTCGGGAACGCAAGCGTGGGCATGCGCGCCGCATTTCCAAATCGTCAGAATCACGGTGTAAGAAAAACACTTTTTTAAAGGTGTACGAAGACCGAAAGAAGGCGAGGACGGTCTTGGCGAAGGAGTCAAACCTCACAACGTCAACATGCGCGACCGTTGAGGTCGCACTTGCGAGGGCACGGCCGTAAATCTCTCAAAAAACATCCCCAACACCTCCGCTATAACAAAATCATAACACAGGACCGTGGCTCTGTAATTTTGTGGCCTTGATCCATCGCGTCAAAGAGCTTCTTTCGTTACTTTCGCTGCAGCACTCCGGCGTCACGCAAAAAAGCATACTAAAATTTCGAAGGGGCTACTGCTGTCGCGGGTCACAACGCACTTGGTTCATCAATTAAACACGCGAGTACGCACCGTATATTTATGAGTGCTGGTATGATTGCCGACACAGTTTTACAGCGAAAGCTGTTATGAGATCATTTCACCGGCCGTTTTTGGCGCCGTAGTTGTCCGCCGCCGCCGCCGCCGCCGCCGGTATCCGTAACCAGTATCGCTCGAAATAAGAAAAAAAACTAAATAAGAAAAAAATTCCAGGATGGTACGAGGTTCGAACCTGGGCCCTCTGCGTGGGAGCCCAGTATTCAACCTCTGAGCCATGCCGGTGCTTGAAACTGCTTTGCAAAAAGGTCCTATACAGGCTTCATGTCGCGAAGGAACCACATTAGCATATGCAATATAGCGTGGTAAAAGAGTAGAATAAGCACCAAGCGTCGCACAACGCGAATTCTGTAACCAGGCGTCACACAATGCGAATTGCGCAACGAGTAGGTTGTTGAATGCTTCCAACCCATTACAAAGAGCTCTGCCATAATTCTTCATCGTCATCACGCACAGCATCAACAAAGTGCGCATAATGCCTTATATGCGTTTAGCAGGTACCACGGCTGTCTGTAGAATGACGAAAAATGGCACAGTGCCTACTGCCCTACTTCTAAAAAATTACAATGATTTATAGCGTAGTGGGTTCCTCGCAAGTGCACTTCTGTTGGTTGCCAAGGAAGCCCATAAGGCTCCCATGATCCATTTCCTCAGGGTCTCAATAAAGTAAATTCTCTCTCTCTCTCGCTCTACGTTTCTCCGGTTAAAGTGTGTTATAAAGCGTGGTGGGACAGTTAAATAACGACCGGGCGTCACACAATATGCATTACGTAACTAGTGGGTCGTTTAAAGCTTCCAACCCATTACAAAGGGCGCAACCATAATTATTCATCGTCATCAACCGCCGCATCAACAAACTGCACATAATCGCTTACATATGGTACCTCGCTTCTCCGCAGAACATCGAATAATGTCGTGCTGGGTGCTTCCCAACTTCCCAAAAATTACGCTTTGTGGCGTAGTGGGTACGTTGCTAATGTACCTGTATTAGTAGCCACAGGAGAGTTTATATCGGGCTCTAGAAATGCCGCTCTTCCAGCTTTCGCTGTGACTGTGCTGCGCTTTCCGCGCAGGCCTGGCGTTTTAAGAACAAAGATTGCGTGACAGACATCCGCGATCATTGACAACTTGTTGGCGTCGGGTCTCGACATTTTTAACTGACAATCATTAAGGGTTCTTCCTAACGTTGCTGCGGCCCTGAAAAACAATAAATGAAAATGTACGCCAGCTTTCTTTTGTCGCATGCTAATTTTCCATGCTTTCTGGTGATACGAATTTCGGATGATACGAATATTTTTGGTGGTCCCGTGAGATTCGTATCACCGAGGTTTCACTGTAATCCAAAGGTTCACTACTGTGACATTATCGGTTGAAAAATTTCCGCGCACTTCAAGCCTTCATCTCATTGTGCAATCCAGCTTTATTTTAATTATATCTACAATGCAGTTACTGAAGACCAAGGAGACCATGTACCTGGTGGGGCTCAATAAGGAACTCTTCGACAAATCATTGTTCAGCTGCATGAGATCTGTATACAATTGCACATCTACTAACGGCATTGAAGTTTACCGCACTTTAGTATTCGAAGAACGTGTGGAAGTAAGTATTTCTAATATTATTTTGTGTGCACGAAATTCACATTGTTTTGCGCACAGCTGTCTAGATTAATACGTGTAATATGTACAGAAAATGTTAATTTTGTTTTCGGAGCTTTGTCATTTATTCGGGGCTTGTACTGAAGACAGCCGTGGAACTATAGGCTTCCATCCAATCAATTATTTGCTTCACTTGTTGATCAGCAAGGAGATATAACGTATCATTTATTGGCATCTACAGAAAATGCAGGAAGGACAAAAAGAAAACACGTATACCTATCGATAACTATTATCTAATGAACGATATTGCAGCCTTGCGTTCTTGGCTAAGTGTCATAAATGGGACAAGCTTCAATATCACGCATGCGTCTTTATAGCTGTACGGCACGCTCTGATGGATGTCAGTAACAAGCACTAGCATTGTTACTATTTATAAAAAACGGGTACTTGTGTGAAGCGAACGTAGCTAAAAAGCGTATGGCGTCTGTAATGCGGTCTTCTGTATGAAACACTAGGAATAAAAGGCGAATTTGTCATTACATTCAAAGCGTTTTTTGTATATTTGATGTAATAATGTGACGCTATATGTGAATATATGTATTCCATATTCAGACATACTGCGAAAGCTTCCGGTGGTTTAAGCGAAGTGAAGAGCAACTAATCGACATATAACACACAATATACAGGTTCTCAATGATAAGCATGGAATTGAACCTGTCCCCGGACGAGCAACCTTTGCCACCCTGAAAATGGTGCTAAGGGCACAGCGTTCAGTATTGTTAAACAATTGTGCATGATATTAAATTTTAAAGAGTGTAGTAACTGCCCCATTAGAACGGGGTGCTATTGTGCCGTAACGCCCTATGCACTGGGCGCTGGATAGGCGGTGTACATTGATTCAACCGAGAAGCGAAAACCTTAGATTGGTACACGACAAGTACGGCCATAAACGTAGAATGCTCAGCTCTGCAGAAAATGCAGGACGACAGGCCACATACTAGCAACTGATATTTGGACTGATGTAACTTTAAAACAAGCTATATTTTATAGCTAATCATTTTCGGAATACAATTCGTAGCATGAATCTATGGCCCCTCCCTGCACACATGCACGGACATGGGTTGGATGCTTGGTCAATATACAGACATGCTAGCCTGCAGAATATAAATTCAATGAGACAATGGTGACCATTTCAACAGTTATATATTTCCTTCATAACGAAGGTACATAATGCACACTGTACAACACCTGACCACACTTTGCTTATTTGAGACATGCGTGACAAAGCACGTTTTTATACATATGAGAGTGTGGGATAGTCATGGCATCAAAGTAAACATGAAAATGATCAACAATATATATCACTTATTGCAAATACATATCACCGCACCCATTTTAACGCAGAATGCAAATTAAAAAGAAAAACAGTTCGTAACAAAGTACATGGGCAATCATTCACCGCACCCTGTATTCCCTGCTGACCAACCACAAGAGCAAGCAAGATCAGCTATTGCGACGTGGCATCAAAAAAGCCACAATAATAAAACTTCTCGAGCTCTTTCACATTTTCTTGCAACTTAATTTTTGCTTGTAGAGAACGCTATTAGTTAACGAATGGTATTAATAGAAGGGAAAGGACAGGTTGGCAGTAATTTTAGATAAATAAGTTCAGTGGAACGAGTTCTTTAGTGCATATGAAGGAAGTCAACAGTGACAGAGACCTGGTTCTATGGTTAAGAATGGTTCTATGCTTTAAAAAATTCTGGTGCTCACAGTAGAATACTGTCAATGAAAACAGTTTATAGCTCAAAAGGTGGCTTATATGAAAGCAGAAAAAAAAACACATGCGGCCACTGGGACCTCAAACCACTACCTATGACGATAATCACAGCAATTTTATATTATTGGAACAGTAGATTTGTGAAAGTAATAGCATTCTGATAAGCGTTCCTTGCCCTCAGTTACTCTTTGCAGTCTTCATACATATTCCACAAATGGTTTGACCAAATAAAACATGTATATAAGAATCTAACTTGGGCAAGTTGGCACATACTTTAGACAAGTGGAGCGCGATTTTGAAACTGACACGATACACATATGAAGGCGTACGTCTGTGTTTATCTTTGTGCCCTGTCTTCGTCAAAATCGCGCTACATTCATCGAAAGTAGGCAAATAAAAATTACAGCCAATCTCACGGCCACTTGGCCATACGGTACTACAGCACGTTCAGCATAGCATAATTTTGATTACTGGTACAAAAGTTTGTAGCTTATCACGACAGGGGCGCTCAACGTGAGTACATGAAATAGGCGTGTTTTTGAGCAGCTTGTGGCCATATTACACTTTGAAGAGCATGTAGAGGTGTGCGCCGCCGCACCCCGCCGCCGCCCCCGCCTGCTTTTGGTCACGCCGCTCGCGCCGCCGCCGAAGTCCCAAGAGAGATCACGCCGCCGCCGCCGCCGCCGCGCAATAATTTCGGCGCGCCACCGTTAGTCTTTTACTTCAATTCGAGTAGGGAATCTGGAAATAAAATACAGCACTTCGCCGGAGGAGCTCTTATCGATGTGTCCGTGTAATGAACTGTCCATTTGAGCGGCCGCTGAATAACGGCAGCTCGGCGAGAAGCGCGCCCCCTGTTTCCGGTTCTTGTTTTGCAGCGCCATCATGCCATCAGGAAGCTTTCAAACACTCTCGACACAAATGACAGGGACGGAATGCGCTTCAATGCAACGAACGCAGCCCTCAGAGATCCGATTTTCGGTGCACATGTCTTTTGATCGTGTTAGCCATCGACTTAGGTTAAATGCGACCGCTCGTCTAACGCAGTTGTAAGGTCGGTACGCATTCCCTGCATCGTTCTCAAACATCTGGGACACATTCATATGCAAATTCAGACGTGAAAAGTTCCTGTTTCTGTGCATTTCGTCCACTCTCTTCTTACGCTAGGAATGTGCTGGCGGGTTCGGTGCGGTGACGTGGTCAAGAGCGAGGTGACATCACGGCTCACCGGACATCTCCTTTGGATGAACGTATCGAGAATAGCTCCCCAGAGGTTGCAGTATCTTTTTCTTCTCCAGAAATATCACGATTATTGCCAGACCGTAACGCTACCGCTTCCTCCAGCCTTAAAGGGCGACGACCCAACACGCTGGATAGCCTATTCTTGGAGTCTTGGACCTAGTACACTGTGCATAGATAAATAAAACAGATAGGTAACATATATTTCTGGGTGCGTTAGTACACTTTTTCCTTTCATTCTTACTCGAGTAAATCGATAAATAAATACAGAAGTAAAGAGAATGCCAAACTTAGCTGAGCTATTTATATAGCTCGCTAGTTAGTAGCCATTCATGTTAAGAAGACATGAGGTGGAAACACGGACATAAGAGAAAAGTCGAGAGAGGGAACAGCTATCTCTCACGTAGACCACTACTCGCACTTGATTGATAGGTATGGCCTCTTACGTGGAAATGCGCAGGTAAATATTTGTGTCTACCTTCGGTTCCGCCGCTGTGTGATTTTTCAGTTGTTAGCGGCGTTTCTGGCGTCTTGACTACTCTCCTGTGCCCGTGTTTGCACGCCCTGTTTTTAGGCCACTAAAAGCCTCTGAAAATACAACAAAAAAAACAAAAACAACGAGCGCTTGATTCTCCCTTGGCGTTTCTTGTCTTCTGGTGCACTTCGTGATGCTAGAACTGTGATTCACGTGACATCATCAGGGTACATACTCTCGACTGGTCCATATACGCGAAATAAAAGTTGTGAATTGTCTCCCATACTGCTTTGCTACGCAGCCGCCCACCCGCTCTTGCTTCTCTCACACGACTATTGTGCGCGGTTAACTGGTATCGCTCCATTTTGTGCGTTTGCGACCGCGCATGCAGAGATAACAGACTGTAGCCGACAAGCGCGAAATCATGATATGTTCAACGCTTAGTTCTGACATTGTACGCGTGCTTTATGGAGAAATAAGTGGCGAGGAGATGTCCCCTGTAAGAAGTTTATTGAAGGCGAGAAAGAAACCAATGGAAAAGGCGCCGGATTATATAATTATATGAGCTTTCCAGGAAAAAGGAGAGCCCGCTTCGACGGTTTCGACGGTCCGTGTAAACTCTAAATAGATAACATCGCTCCGCGCATTGTGTGTTCCACCCACGAGTAAAAAGCTCGCGAGCGTTGGCAAGGAACATGGCTAAAGCAGAGATGAAACAAGCTGGCCACCTCCGTCACGCGGAATAACATCAACCCGCGTGCGAGGCCTGCCGTCGATTGCTCCTCAAGCAGAAGGAAACGCCCCGCCCATTATTTGCTGGGCGAAGGAGCAGGAAGGGATGTCTGGGGAGAGGGAGTGCGTAACTCGACCAGCAACTGTGAACTTTGACTATAAGGGCGCGGTCTAGAGCGCTGGCACGCGCGCCATTTCGGAAGACATCCCCCAGCGAACGGCTCGTATACCTTCTACGCGCTGTGAGCGCTGTGATCTCACTGCTTCCCGCTCGGACCACTGATGCGACAAACTGACCGAAAACCGCTTCTCTCCCGGGAACAACCGTATTGCCATACACAAGCGTTTTGTAGAGTTAAGTGAGATCGGAGCAAAAAGAGTTAGCTGCTAGCCCTCGTTCATGTAACATTAGGGCGTGTACTTATCGCATTCCCTGCTTCGCCCTCACCCTCTCCCCCCCACGTCGCGCCGACGCCGGAGGTGGAAACACCGGCGCGCCGCCGCCGGTGATTTGGGGTCCGGCGCACATGTCTAAGAGCATGTAACCGAAAGAAACAGCTGCCAGCCTCTCAATCCCATGTTTAGCTGTAAACAACGCTTAGTGGTTCATATTATTGTGGAGAAGGCCAGCCACTTGAACAGGTCCTCGCGAAAGTACGATACGAGGGGTTGCAGGAACGCTCATGACTTGTGGTAAGAAGAAAATATTGCATCGTCACCCTTAGCCCATAAATGAAATCTCATCTCTTTATACTCAGTCACCAGTTATAGAGGCTTCTGCGCCTTGTACAGTATTTCAATGTAATACGAAGAATACCAATGGAAGTAGCTAATCGGACATTTATGCAAATCGTTTAGGTTTATGCGCGACGTAGATTTTGGGACCACAGCCATCAGTACATCCACACTTTGATGGCACGGTATTTGATAGTAAATTTGTTACACCGATTTTACTGAGGCCAATGCGCACCTAATTGTAACATTGATGAAAACGAAAACACCATGCTCCTATAACCAGCTGTACTATGCATACAATGTTGAAATTTCACCTACGCATAAAACGTGAAGACATTACAAGGGAGTACATAGGTTGGATAGGTGGACCGTCAGGTGACAGTCTGAAAAATATGTGACATACAGATAACGTATGTGCCGCTCTTTTTGCAGTTTGGGATAAAAGCATGCTGGCTTAACCGATGTGACACGCCAAACAGACAACGATAAATGAAAGTTATCCCACGCTACCGAATAAATCATAGCGTACTACGATGGCACCAGAAATAATTACATTGGTTCTCGTGTGCTCGATACATGTGGTCAACTTTATGCGTCATTATAATATTCCGAGTGCAGTAACGAGCACTTAATGCATGCGCAAAGATGAGGCGACCGCCTTGCTGGTGAAAATTGCAAGTATCGTTTCAATTTATCATTACAAAGGCTGGTACGTAGGTGTCATTGTCACTAGCATTTGGTAAATGTAATGATTAAGACCTTCCTAAACATCGCGCAAAAGCAGATTCAATGTCATTAAAACAATGTTCACCATAGCGGTATTCAGTTTCCCTTGGTAATAACGCATTAAGCAAACAAAACGCACAACGTGCGCAGCACAGACTTCACAGGCACTTATTTTTTTTGCAAGAACTCAAGCTCGCACCTTCCACATTTCAGCGTATACAGGTATTCAAAAGGTCGGTCGTGGTGGTGTATCGGATACGGAGCTCGCCTGCTGACCCGAAGGCCGCGGGTTCAGTCCCAGCCGCTATGGTAGATGGTAGATGCCCGTGTACTGTCCGAAGAACACGAGATCGTCAAAATTCCCGGAGCACTTCACTCCGGTGTCCTTTATAATCATATCGTAGTTTTGGGACGTAAACCCCAAATAGTCATTGATTACAGGCTTTCAAAAGATGACCTTGGCAGCGCTCCTCCAACATCCAGTTGACGGGAGTCCGTTGTTGTAGAGACGACTGGCTGAGTTTCTGAAGTGTACGAACGTGATGGCAACCACAGACCACGAAGTGCGTTTCCGAGGAAGTTTTCCAGCACTTCTTCCCTCTGATGTGCGCAAATATTTGAAGATGGTTTTTTCGAAGCTGGCTAATCGCGACACTGAATCGCTTTTATACCCGTGCAGCGTACCACGCCATTCAAGGGCGAGGCAGCACGCCGTCACGTCGGCAAAAACAAGAAAAGAGAAGCACGAAAATGTAGTGACAGGACGACGCTGGCGACGCCGCAACCTTGGTGCTTGAACAAGTTCAACTTTCGCTCGAGAAATGTTAACGGAATCCTGTTGTGCATAGTGTCGAAAAAAAGCTCAGACAGTTGCACTAACGCTATAGTCAGCAAATGTACTGTAATATTTATTTTCTACATCAATCAGCCATTACATTTTATTATAGGTTTTGGTTATGTGGATGAACAGAAGCTTCCTAAGCTTTTCAGGTGGCGTAATGAGGATGGATAGTGCATTTTGAGGTGGTTTCCTCGAGTATTAAATTCGCAGAGTATCGGATGCTTTCCTTCAGCCATAACCATCTTTCATTACACAAAAAAATAGCTAACCACAATCACGTGGCCCACAAACCTTTGCCGATGACTCCATCCCCTTATGGGCAATTTCGCATTCATTAGTTTTAGCACCGTTCTCGCACTCATGTTTTCACCCTTCCATTGATCGCATCCTTTAAGTCCGGCTCGAGGGGTGCCTCACCATAAATAAGCAGCTGTAAATGGGCGCAGTGGCGTGTCACAGCCATTTCGCATCTCTATGGTGGAAAATTTAGTCTGTAGGCACAACTTATACAAAACATGCAGCAAACTAATACTGTCACGAACTAAACAAGAGCGTCTATGCAATAAAGGCTATAACCGATTACATGGACATATGTTTGATACCTATTGCATTTCTTTCTAGCCTAGCAGGTCACGCAACTATGTTTTTGCATAGCAGTATGATTGGATGCATTGTCACATGCTGAACAAATTTTGAAAAACCCCTCCTGAAACGGAAAAGCTTATGGCGATTTCGCAATACAGGTGTCAAGCCTGTAGGAAGTGCAAAACCTGGCGGCCTGTTCTTTCTCTGTATATTTTTCTCTCTTTGTGTTCCTCTCTTTCCCTCTCCATTTTTATTGATGTATTTGTATCCATATCCTTTTTCTTTCTCTTTCTTTGTACCTCTTTCTTTATCCCCGATTCTGTTATGCTGCTTGTTTCTCTCTATTTTTCTATATTTCTATTTGTTTTTTTTTTATTTCTTTATCACTGCTTCTCTCTTTCGTATTCTTTCTATGCTATGCTTTACTCTCCCCTCTCTTCCTTTTGATCCTCATCACACTCACATATCTCCCCCTCACCCTCACTTTTCTGTCCCGCCCCATTCTATACTATACAATACAATGCTATGTAATGTTCTGCTGGCGTGTCTGGAAAGCTGAGTGGTTACGATGCTGGCCTTCAGAGCGTGAGTACACAGGTTCGAATCCCACTTCGCCATGGATGGTGGCCGAATTTTTTTTCGGTTCTCGTTCCTTCTCTCTCTCTCTTTTTTAACTTTCTATCTGTATTTTTCTATCTTTCTTTCACTGACTCTCTCTTGGTCTCTCGCCCATCAGAGTAATCGCATCTCGCGGCGGGATAATCGTTGCACGTGTTCTGGGAGCAAGGTAGAAGATGAAGAGTAAGAAGGAGTCGAAGAGACTGCGTGCTGATTCATGACGATCACCATTTCATTTCACGCATCATAGAACAAAGGCGAGCTTAAAGAGTTGAATTTTTTCAGCATTTTGCCGCCAGTTCTACTGCAGAGCCCGCATCTCTCACTCATGTCGGCCATACAATCGTACTGTTTAAAAGCTATCAAACAAATGGTCAGCCCGGAGTTCGATTCTTCGAAGAACCGAAAATATCAACTAAACAGGCAACCCAGAGTACAACTGTCGAAGGAGCAGCACCTGCTTGCATCATTATGCCATCCTAGCATAGTTCTCACGTGAACGTTAGATCCTAATGGGTTTTTCCGAGCTGCCACCACTGCTGCTGGAAGTTCACTAATGGTCGATGAAATGCGTACATGAATTTGATATGTTTTTCTATTTTACTACCAAAATGTTTCACTTTTAAAAGTGCTTGGTTACAATACTGGAAACTTGAATTCTGAACATTACGTAATGTTTCCAGAAAACTGTAAACGACAGGTCTGATCAACCGCATGAGGATAACATGGTAAGTTTTTTCTTAAACCTAGTCGAATGCTATTCAAGACGGAATTTACTGAAATATGGAAAGCGGCTCTTCAGTTCACATATCAGAGAACTAAATGCTTCTCAGATATTATGTCTTGCTGTAAGGGCCGAGATAATACTTGAGTTCTGCCCTGCCCTCGGGAAGTTGTCATGATCATGCGTCCGCAGACTGCTAGCAGTCACTGTCGCGCTCACATCGGGGTTGGCGTTCAATTACAACACTGTATTTTATGTCTCTTAAAAGAGATGATTTTCCACGTACCACAGACCACTGTATCCGTAATGAACACTCTTAAAAAAGGCAGGGTAGCAAACAAAGATTTTCAATAATTGCATTTTGTTCTGCGAAAATGTTATTACGTTGCCCACAGGTTTATACGACTGCTAAAGTATACTTGCCACTGCAGTTTCCGAAGATATGTCTCACATACGAATAATCGGGGCTGGATTTCTGCTTTCGATATCGAGCTTTAGACAGTATAGGCTACTTGTTATTTTCAAGTAAATTTTCCGGCGAGGCTTTATCATGGTACACGTATTAAATGCGTAGAATAAATTTCGCTATCGAAAGGACGTTTGTTGCAAAATGAAATGTTGCTACACACATATATAGTTGTGTGCTAATAGGTCTATGGTTTAGTACACTTGAATCGTTCGAAATGCGCTGAACCTACTAAATGAACACTATCGACCTCCAACAATGTCACTCCACGCCAAAAATTCCAGCAATTTTGGTTACCACCTCAAACGAATAGAAATAAATTGTGCCGATATACACTATTTCTACACTATTCCTACAATGCCTACACTATTTATAACTGAGAAAACAATGTGGTCTTGTGGGAGCCTTTAGAACTTCGCAGAATATCGTCAGAGTGATGACTGTCAAAAAGTTTATTATGCAAGTTTAATATTAAAGTATCATTTCTCGTTACAATAGTAAACGTGGTTTATATTGAAGCAAAGCCGGTTTGTAAGGTGTTCGATGTCTGATCATGTTTCAACAAACTTTCTACCACATATTCCCTCAATAAATTGCCAGAATGCTGTTTGAATTTTTCCTTGTGCCGTACGATGCATTATTGCAAAGCACTGGCGATTTCTGTAGTCCAAGTAGCGCCGGTCGAACACTAACGCAGGTCACGCGCACACCAACAGAGCCACATTAACACACGAACAGATGTCAGAGCGTTTCAGTTTCCTTCTTTTCACTACGTTTGACCCACGGAGAGATGGTGAGCCATGCTGGCGACTTAAGGCGTATGCAGTATCAAGGGCTCATAGTACGGTTTAAGCCGCCTGACACGAACCCTGTAACGACCGTGAATTCTGAGGTAGTGCGACGGCACCACCCGTTCCACATGCAGTTCACAGATGACGTACGGCCTTTGATGCGGTAGGCGTCTTAATAGCGCGAGACACTTCTTTGTGAGACAATGCTTTAAGACGGGATCCACAACAAAACGAGACCACCAGTCGGGAAATAAGGTGTACACGCGTCACTGTCAAGTCGCAGTTTTTTACGATCTTGTTCGGTAGTTCCAGCACGACGAACAAGCTGTCTACAGTCCTTGGCGTTTCAGACACCGGCGTGCATTCGGAAAACTCAGGTTTGTATGGAAGCAATGTGCCCACTGCAGTAGAGGGTCTCGTCCGCATAACATGAAAAAACGACAAAAAGAGAGTGATAACTTGTGTGGAAATATTGTAGGCGTAAGTCACAAATGGCAAAACAGTGTCCCCGTTACTGTGATCTGACACGACGTTCAGAGTTACCATGCCACCGAGTTTGTGGCTGAACCTCTTCGTCGAGCCGTTCATTTGCAGGTGGTATGCTCTAGACTTGCGGTGAACGATGCCGCGTGCTGCGACAAAGGCTTCTTCGGCGTCCGACAAGAACATGTGCCTTATCTCGGTGACCAGTTCTTGTATTGCCCCATGTAGAACGAAGTTCCGCGGAATGCGGAACGCGACCTCGCGCGTGGTAGCGGCTGGGTGTGTTGCACTCTCCGAATAGCGCGTCAATTGATCCACGCCGACAATTGTCCAACTGTTACCCAAAGAGGTGCATGAAAGCGGGTCGCATAGGTCTATACAGACGGCATCATACGGACGAGCAGGGCAAGGAAGTGGCTGTAACTCGGCAGAAGGGCACGGCTGATCTTTAGGCCGTTGGCACGCCGTTCAAACGCGAATGTACTACCAGAAAACGTGATACATTCCATGGCACTAAAAACGTTGCCTTAGCCAACTATACGTTCTCAGAAGGCCGACGTGACCATAATAAGAAGCAGCATGGAAGAAAGCACAGACGCCAGAAGGCATGTTCCTTGGTGTCACGAGTAGCCATTGTCAACCATCTTGCATTTAATGTCTTCGGTAAAGGATGTTCGGTAAAGGATGGATGCATTTAATGTCTTCGGTAAAGGATGTTGTCGCGCACAGTAAAGTAGAGGGCTTGGCGAAGAAGTGTTCTAGAAGAAGGTGTGGCCGATGGATCCTACAGATAGTCTAGCATAGTTGAAAGCAAGATATGCTTGCGTTGTTAAACCGGTATATCGGGGATGGGTGACATATCGATAGGTGACATAGATGCAAAGAACGTTGACATGAAAGCTTTGTGTGAATGTATCAGCGATTGAGTGCTTTTTGCCCGTTATGCAGACAACGCGAATGTCGTAGTGTTGTAAGCGAAGTACCTATCGGCTGACACGCACTGAAGGCCGACGTGACCGTGATAAGAAGCAGCATGGAAGAAAGCACAGATGCCAGAACGCATGTGCCGTGGTGTCACGACCACCTAAATTTGGTTGAAATTTGCCAAGACCCCAAATGACGACCGAAATCTCGTTTGATGTCACATAATAGTTCGCTTCTGCCTTCAAAGTGCGACTGGCAGAGACGAAGACGTACTCGTCGTAGCCATCCTTCCTCTTAGCTAGAACTGCACCAAGTACCAGTCCGCATGGATCACTGTAGGCGCTGCGGGATTGTAACGCCGAACAATAGGTGGTGAAGTACGCAGGTGACGTTATTGCTTGAAGGCGTCATCGCACGAGGTTGACCAAGCGGAGATGCCGTTGCTATCCGTAATCAAAGTCGTTAGTGGTGCTGTGATGGTTGCAATAATTCGTACAAAGCGCCTGAAATACGAGCAGAGGTCTGCCTACGAAGCTGCGGAGCACGTTAAGAGTAGTGGGCTTGGCAAACTCGGCGGTGGTTAGAAGCATGACTTGGCAAGCAGGCAAGCCATCCTTCGATACAACGTGTCCCAATATTGTAACCTTGCGGGCAGCGAAACAGGACTTTTTGATGTTGAGCTGAAGACCGGCAGAGGGGAGGCGTGTCAGTGTGTCACGCAAACGAACGAGGTGCGTCGTAAAATCTGGTGAAAACACGACGATGTCGTTAAGATAACACATACATGTTTTCAACTTGGAATTTGGAAGGATGTTATGCATCGTGCGCTTGAAGTGGGGGGCGCGTTGCAGAGTCCTAAATGATTACGGTAAGTTCATGTAAGCGATCGGGCGTTACAAAACTGTCTTCTCGCATTCACCCTCAGCCATAGGCGCTAGCCTATAGCGAGAGCGAAAATACAAAGGTGCGAAGTCCTCCGCGCCTTGGAAGCAGTCGAGTGCGCCATCGATACGAAACAGCGGGTAGAAGTCTTTACGTGTGAACCTATTTAGCCGACGGTAATCCCCACAGAAGCATGATGACCCATCCTTATTGAGTACTAATACCGCGGCAGACGCCCCAGCAATGTGGGAAGGGCGAATGGCACCACGCTGAAGAATTTCATCCACTTGCTGGTTCATCACCTGCAGCTCGGCTACCAACACGCGGTATGATCGCTGTCCTAATGGAGGATGAGAAACAGCGTTGTCGCTGTGACTGAAGTTCGGCGTACGCCCGTAGCGTGGTGGGTCACAGCGAAATTAAAAGTGAAAATTCTACAAAAGAGTTAGAACTTGCGTGGAGTACAGAGGGGACAGAACGGGGTTCAAGACTCCAAGATGTCTGATGAAAGCGAGGTTCATGATGATCAAGTTAATATGCGCTGAACGGGCGAAGCAAGGTCGTCAAGCTCATATCAGGGCGTGTCTTCCGAAGACTCGGTGAAGCGGATCAGAAGGCTGAACACGACCAAATTATTCTTTGCGGAGCAAGGTATGAGATCGATTGCACACAAGCAGATGCAGCAGTGAGGTTATACTGGTGCAGTAGCGAGCTTGGCAAACGGGAGAGGCAGAAACTGCAACACAAAAAAGTACGTGACGGTGTAAAAGAACAGTAGCATATGGCGCGGTGGAGAGAGACGCGGGCACAGGCCGTAAGACTGTGGGCGCCGGAGAACCACGTTGCGACCTCACGTTCTTTACGTCAACAGTTCCCGTCTATGACTGAAGGCAGAGCTCCAGTGTCACTAAGCACAACTGCGGCGGCTCCTTCCACGATATCGTCGAGCAAATTACGTGGTGACTGTGCAGGCCTCGTAAAATTCGCGAAGCTGGCAGTTCGGGCCTGCAAGCTGCAGAAACTAGTTTCCCTCCTTAGGTGCCTGTCGATGACGTAAGAGTGAAGGCGAACGACCAAACGTAAAGGGGAGCCATGGTGGCTGAAAGGCTGTCGTAGAGGCGGCCAAAATCTGACACTTGCGGCATGATCGGTAGCCGCGTGTGGGTAGCGGTATCAGGGCGTTGCGACAGCTTCAGTCGCAGGTGGCTGCGACGGTTGCAGAAGCGCGCCACATGGCCGGCAAAACCGCCAGCGAAGCACATGTGCCGGTAGTCGCGTGTGTACCAGGGGTTCAGAATATATATTGGTTTCGAGGTGGTATTGGAGGAGGCGCAGGAGGCTGGGCTGTTTGCGGGCGCATTCCGGCAGGGAAGGCGAATGTTGGTGATTGAGGTCGCGCGGCAACTGCGCCGGTGGTCAGAGGTGCAGCCACAGGCCAACAAGTTTGGGCCAAAGGTTCCGACTAGGCTAGTTGCTCCAGAGTTGCGTCAGGAGCAGCCAGAGACGCATCTCTGGCTGCTCCTGACCGGAGCCGCCACAGATTCGTCAGGCTGTAGGGGTTGATCGCTGAGAGGCAGCAGAGACAGATGGTGTGCTACGCTCGGTGGAACAGTGGGCAGTCGGAATTGGCTCAGCAATTAAAGGTGTTCCCTTCTGACGCTGCTCCTGGATCCTTGCGCTCGTCCCACAAGGAGTGGATGAATTCGGCAGGCTGCGTGCGTGCACATATCGATGTCGACTGTCTTATCTGCGGAACAATACAAACCCTAAATTTAAGTAGCAACTCCAGGCTTGGAGTTGACGTTCCTCCAATGCCGGAGGCACTGCAAAACTACTTCATGAGCAGGAAACCTTGTAGGGTGTCTGGGCAGAATCAATGCATCGACTGAGAAGAAAACCAGATGACTTGCGCCTTCCGATTGTCTTAAGTGAATGCATAAGGGACCCTTTGAGTTTTGGTACTCGCTTAACTCTCGTTACCCGAGATCGCGAATTAGGATTGCTCAAGTGCACCTGGATTCGATGTGACAGCCTAGGAATGGCGCCACTGCTAGGAGTACCAGCTTCGAAAATATAACAAGCTTAGGCAACATACCCATACAGGTAATGTGGAGCTGAATGACCTGACAAGCATTGAACAACTGGGCTTGTGCTCTGTAGGTTCAATTCTAGTATCCTGGCTTGCATTCAAGTGCGGACGCAATTGAATGAAAATGACTTCTGGTCTGTGTTAGTCGCTCTTCTGTCTTATTATTACAAAGGCGTAGTCAGGTAATTTCTTAGTGGAAAAAATAAGCCGCTTTTGCGTTACTTCTTTATGCATCACAATTTCTTAAACTGTGACGCATGATTACGATCCATACTGTGTGTCAGTGGCTTAAGACACTCTGTACAATGAAGAAGTTGCATCGTATTTACAAACTTTATCTTGTCCGTGTCACATTCACTGAGGTAATCTTATGGTGTGGCTGATAGTTTAAAAGATTATCTAAAAGTGTCGATACCATATGCACGTTATGTTATACATCATGCTTCTCCTTTCAGGATGACATTGAATGGAAACACATGTACGTAGATTTTGACACATTTGTCAAAGTATTGAACACCATCACACAGAAGTGACCAAGCTATCACAAGCTCTAACGAAAGTCATCATGCAAATTTTGAGCACCGCACTACGCGTATTTTAAATTGTTGATAGTGCGAGGCAAATAACTTGAGTGAGGCATGTATTCACGTAGTGCTATAAAGTAAATTCTTTAAAAATGCGAGGTATTTCTTTGTAAACAGTGCTACTTTGACTGTTTACACCCATCTTCTCAGCCCTTGCGTCATGACGCTTCGGTTGCCGTCTCCTTATTTTTTTTATATTGGTCGCACGGCGCCCCACTGGATATGCTGGCGTCATCGTCGGCGGGCTGTGCTAGGGAGGATCACTGGGTCAAAGCGGCTGCGTCGACCTATACCGTCGAAACGAGCAGAAAGAAATTTAGACTGCCCTGAGTGCTGTAATTCTTATTAAGAGTGAAGGTTCTCCCGCTTTCGCTGTGCTCTTGTCAACACTTGCGAGCACTACACGTGTATCACAGTCTTTGAAGGTGTGATCGGTGGTAGGCTAGCCCTCTGTGCCTTGTTGCAGTATGTGCGTAACAGAGCCCGGCGTCACCCTTCATACGCGTCCGCAGGGTATGAAGCTGCGTAAAACCTGAATTGCAAACCTTAGAACTGGTAAGTAGCTATCGGCTGCACGACGCCCACGCATCAAGCACTTACGAGAGGAAAATTTATGCTTTGCAGCGGAGCTTCGATGTTCGGTGAATAGCAGAAAACACTCCGTGAAACGCTAGCGCGCGTACGTTGGCCAGGTAATGAAGACTTTTTACGGCAAGCTGGCCGATCTACTGCCCACCTCTTATCACCCTCACAATGAGCATGATTCCCTCCCATATTGAACGCCAGTTTTTTGGAACCATCCGTATTCTTGCTGGAGAGGCGCCATTTTTTGTGCTATAGGCATAATTTTACTGCGAACACTTCTGGTAAACTCGTGAAATATTGTTGCTAATTACAAACTCCCATCGCAGTCCATACGCATTCCTTTTACTCCGATCTGCTGCTAATACCTAGCTACTGTAATAAACTGCCCCTTTTTCACTGCGACTCCCAGCTCATGAATCCCCATGTCTACAGTCTCGTGGCTATGTCATATTTTTTGTTTACCTTTGCGTTGCACGATGCAACATTTGTCGCCTCGCAGCCTGTTCCATCTTCAATTGCGCTCGCGAAGTCTGTGGTCCTAAGCATGCGGTCCTCAGGGATGTCACTGTCAGTTTAGGTGTATGAGACTTTTGATGCTATAAATACCGGAAATTTCATTGGAATGGAAATGGAGCGGAAGGCTTGTGTTTTTTTCAACTGCAACCAATTATGTTGATTAAGAAACAGAAGCTGTGGGAACTTGCCAGATGAGGAGATTAATAAACATACAGTTAGACGAAGTGTGGGAATAAATGATAATCAAATATCCAGGAATTGAGAAAAAAAAGCATTTCTTATGCCACATATAAGTTTCCGTGCTTGCCAAAGTCCCTGAATTTATAACAAAGCTACTTTCGAACAGCCTTCATAGCGTTCGCGGAACAGCGATTGCTTTTGTATAGTTAAATGTTCATTTGCTAGAGCCACCCTGTCGTAGAGTCGAGGCTTATTTCTGATGTGCTCCATTCAGTTATACAGACATAGAGCCAGAGCAAATTTTACATATCTCGCCTTCAGCGATTGCCCGTCGTTTACTCTCAAGCCGGTTCAGAGATGATTGCAGCGACCGCGCGCAACCTGTCATCACTGTACGTATTCTGTAAAGAGGTAGCGTTTGTAAACAATTATAAATTTATTTGTTCAAGAATATTATCTAGCTGTTTTACTTCCTTTGCTTCGAAGGTATTTACAAAAATGCCAAAGAGGGCTTCTGCGTTGCGTTTTCTGGAAGCACCTATAGCCAAACCCACGAGAACTTATCTGGCGCTATCCTACCTAGCACGCAAGCGATAAGCACATGATTGAGGGCGACTCGATAACTCTTCATGTCCAATGCCACAATTTACATATAAGGTATAGAGTGCGTGATCGCTACTGTTCGCAGGTGATGGCATGAATAGCATGACTTTCCTGTCGCGTATTCCTCTTGTTTCCCCTATTGCCATGTGGCGATACCTGTATGGGCCGTCTTCGTGTCAATTTCAATCTAGTAGACAAACGCTAAAAATTAGGTGCAATGATCCTCTGCCTGCAACCACGTGATGCAGACCGTGAATACCGTAAAAACTCGAGAGATAACCTACCTAAACACAAAGACACTGGAGAGAAAATCTGACGTGTCTAACTTTTGGTGGGCTGTAAAAAAAGTAACAAACATTTACAGCAACGAATTAATTAACAAGTGCTTATGAGAACTCTATTTCTCATACCGTTCAGCTAGCAATCATTATCACAGTGAAACAAAAGGTAGATGACCTCCTCACTTTTTGTGTTCGACATGTTCTAGCTGGGAGTCAGTGGGGTGTACCGCTCTTGCTAGCCGCTCATGAAAACCTCCACCTGCGCATCCATCGTGGGCGGTTTATATAGCACACCGCTTTCAGCTTTACGCGACAACTTCCTCCGTAATGGCCAACAAAGCCATGACAGCAGTGTTGGCGCCATGTTGTCTTCTTGTGAGTTCTATTAGATGTCACCGCCCCAGTTACACCAGAAAGGGACGATGCTATTTGTGGGACGAAATATATATCGGTATTTTTGAAGAACTAGAAATTTATGCCGAAAATACGGGTGGGTTACTTTCAGTGGTGGGTTATCTCTCGGGATTCTACGCTAAATGAATTACAATATAAGAATGGCTTTTGACGATTTTGTACAAACACGCTAAGTCGCGAAAGGACGTCCGAACAATCATTTCCGGACTACATTAAGCACTCTGGATCATGTGCATAGCTCAGCAAACTCAATCATGAGTCGACTTACTCAGACTCAGATTGAGCCGTGAGTCTGAGTCCGCGTGAGTCCGGCTGAGTTATATTTTGGTGAGTCTGAGTCCGGGTGAGTCTGGTTGAAGAGACACTTGTCAGTCTTAGTCCGAGTGAGGTCATTCGAGGAAAGTTGTGCGCCTGAGTACGAGTGAGTCAGGTTGAGGAAAATTTTCATGAGTCTGAGTCCAAGTGAGTCCGCTTCAGCAAAATGTTGGTTAATCTGAGTGCGAGTGAGTCCTAACCAAAAAAGCATATTTATTGAGTAAGATCGAGTGAGCTTCATTTTTATTGCCGACTTCAAGAATTTACAGCCTCCCACTAAGGCATGCCTTGAAATCATATAGATGATTTGGCTTGTAAATGCGCAAAGTTCATTTTGACTTTATAAAAACTCTTCACGCAATACCCCTCCCCCCGGCCTCTCCCCGGAACACTGCTGCGGGAGGTCGTTGCTAAAAACCTCTCATATCTTTCAATAAAAATGTGGTTATTGGGCAGCAACTATTGATAACCCCTATTTGATGGTACGAAATGAAATGGCGGCATGAACTGCACCGTTATTGTGAGATATTAACATTAAAAAAGCATTGTAAACATGACTAAAAAGCTAATTTTACATTTATACAAAGTAATCTGAAATGCTTATAGCACCACGCCTCTAAACTGTCATGCAATATGCATGGCATACTTACAAATCCCACAGCTATTCAGCATTTTTGCAGTGTATGAGGTCAGGGAGGTAATCCTGTTCGCGGAGTCATGGCTTAAAAATTTAAAGTTTCATTGTCCAACAAGACATTACTAGTTTCTTCCCATGAAACCAGTAATTCTTGGCAATGTTTAATTGATTTTTATGCATCGCGCTGGTTGTAACTTTATTGTTAGCTAAGGGATGTCATTATTGAGCATACCGTTCGCAGACTATGGCAAAGTGGAAGCATGCTACAAAACGACGACGTACTTGCGCGGCGATGACTAGCGGGATCATTCTTCTAAAAAGATACTAATGACAGTGGAAAAGCTGACTAATTCTTGACCATTCCATTATTGTATATCTAGATTAATTCACTACAATGTGAAGTAAAAAAAAAATGTGGCAGTACGAGGGCAAGGAAGCGTGCTGTGCAGCACGTTCTGACAAGTACACTTTCAATCCGTTCCGTGAGATGTCGAAGCCTCCAGGGTGGGTTTGAAATGGCGGCAAATATTACGGCAAATACAAAAGGCACTCTTGGTACGTACCTAGGAGTGCCGGTAATTCGATACGTAAATTCTTGGCCTCACAGTTTTCTGCAGCACTGGTAGAATTTTGCCACCCACCGCTGACGTATGGTCACAGACAGGCCCGTAGCCAGGAATTTTTTTCGGGGGGGGGGGGGGGGAGGCCCACTTGCTGAAAGCCTTGACAATTTGAGAAAAACGCATATTTTCAGGATTTCTTTTCGATAAAACGCCATGTGTCATCAAAATTTAGGGGGAGCGGGCCCCCTGCCCGCCCCCCTGGTTACGGGCCTGGTCACAGAGATGACATATAACATTTCACATCACGACAAAAATGAGGTAGCACGAATTGTACTTCCCACAATTTCTGCAAGTATATTAGGAGAACTTCCATTTAGGTTCAGCTTATTTTGTGTGTTCCGGTGAAAGGAGCACGGATGTGCGTCCGCACGTCCCTTCTCTCATTGTGCTTGGAGACGGGCTGATCATTTTTGGTAGCCCTCTGGAATTGCGCAGCGTGTCACCTGTAGCCCATGGGCATTGCGAATGCCTTGTATTTTCATGTTATCCTCATAATGGTAAATCATAACGAGAAATGAAGGGGTAACATAAGTGAAAGACAAGTTTTCACCGCTATAAATAACGAATGCTGAAAATGTGAGGTGCCACGTGGCGAAAGTCCATAGACGTGATCCTTCATGTTTTGCAGACGCAAAAACTAAACCACACTATACAAAAACATGCGTGACATTTTTTGGTGAGCCCTGATTTGCCACGTATACGACTCTCTTTGAAGAGATTCGTGAACTACCTTGCTAGCTGCGACTTCACGCGCTTTTGGAGAGTAGCTTGACTCTCTTAGGCGGAAT